>NW_027328900.1:0-149181 GCF_048564905.1 Vicugna pacos | reverse complement strand
CTGACAGATATATTTTAAGAAAATAGAAGATCTGGACATGGATTCTCTCAAAACTGGAGCGAGCATACGTGAATCCTGTGTTGTGACAGTGCGTGCACACATGTGGGCACGTGCGTGTGCATGTGTGTGTCCCCCATCCGGGCACCCACAGGGGAAAGGTTAGTGCCTCATGCCCCAACCACCACCCACCTTGAAGGGGAAGGTCTGATTGCTCCCCACTGCTGGACAGTAGGCCCCAGTGGGCCCAGACCTCATCTGAGCCCGTGCAGAGTGCACGTGTCTCTGTCCGTCTCCTGGTCATCAGGTTTTTCAGGTCCGTGAGAAGAAAGCACACACGAGGATTTGTCAACCCCCAGCTAGTCTCCAGGACAAAGCCCAAACAAACATGAAGAATGAGTGACAAGTCCACAGTCAGGATCTGAAGCTCCGGAGACTTCTCCGGCCCCTCCGCGTCTCCCCTTGCCGCAGCACTTACCCTCAAACAGTGAGAGGCTGTTCAGGCACCAGATCTCAATCTGTACTACCTCCTTCTCCAACCCAGACTGTCCCTCCCACCCAGACACCATGCATCCTCAGTGCCCCCTCCTCTGTGCTGAGGGACTCAGGGAGGCTCAGCCTGGCCCCCTTTTCCCAGCAGCTGGAGCTAGACACTGCAGAAAAACCCCATCCAGCCCAAGCCCAGGGCCCCGGCTCCAGGGCAGGGGCCTCCCTCCTTACCTGTATGAAGCAAACCAGCAAGGTTCTCACTGAGCTGGAAATACTTCTGTACATCCAGCAGTATTCCTGTGGACAGACAGACAGTGCTCGGGAAGTGGGAATAGCCTGCCAGGCCTCTAACAGCAGCTGCCCCCGCGTTTGGAACAGGCCCACAGCTGACCAGCACAGCACAGGTGTGACCCCTGGGCCCACCTGTTCTCCCCATTCCCGCCCCCTACATGCATGCGCACAACCACACACATGCGCAGACCCAGCTACAGGAGCCGGCACGCAGAGACGTGCGCACATCAAACACACCTGGAAACACACATCCATGCACAAGCATGCATGCCCAGACACAGACACACAGTCATGCAGATCCACATAGGTACCTACAAACAGGCATGCCCAGAACCACACACTCACAGAGGCAGAGATACTGATACACACACAGGAGCCTGCACGCACCGACATGTAAACCCAGTCTCAACACCCAGACACACATACAGCTAGATGTACACATAGAGACGCCCCACATCAGAGCGACTGGCAACCATCACTTAGATTACACGGTAAACGGAAGTCCCTGGGATCATGCAACACAGTGGCCCTGCTGGTGTCCAAACTCCAGACAGCCACAGACCTACGTACACACACATGAGCGTGTACACATAGTCATACGTGCTCTGGCCTGCATGTGTACACACACAAGCACGCTTTTCCAGAGGCATGAGCACCCAGACATGAGAGTGCCCGTGAGTGCCTCAGAGACAGGTCCCACTTAGTCCCATCTTAGCCCCACCTCCCTGAGGGTGGCAGGCTCTGGCTCTGTGCTAGGAGTCTCTGAAGCTAGGCCATGGGGTGCTGGAGTGGGGGGCGCTCAGCCTAATGCAGAGAGAGGAAGCGGGCCACTGGGCACCAGGCTCTATTGCCTGAAATCCCCTCAGCCCCTTGGTGGTATTTCAAAGTTAGTCAGGATGCGAGGCACCTGCTTCTCTGAGCTGTGAGGCTCTGGCCCTGTCATTACTCTGATTGAGTTATAGGATGGTTGAGGGCCGGGTCCTGAGCTGGACACAGAGTTGCTTCCCTAAGAGGAAACTATCACTGTCCCCATTATACAGATGTAGAAACAAAGGTCTGGCCACCCACGGTGGTGCAGCTGGAACTGGGGGAGCCAGGACTAGCATCCTAGGCAGAGGCAGCCCGCCCTCCACCCAGCGTCACAAGTGGGGCCCTGCAGAAACACCCCACAGCAGGAATAAAGGCCTACAATCCACGCCCCAGAGACCTGCCAGTCAGTGAAGAAAAACCAAAGAATCAGCGAATCAAAGTAAAAGTAAAAGATTTTTGTTCTGACATTCACTTTGGACCCAATTGCCACAGAACCCAAATGCCCACTTGTACGTCTTCCCTTTCAGTATTTTTCATTACACAGATGAGACATAGTCATTGGAAAGAAACAGAAACACAGATAAGCAAGTTAAGTGGCTAAGTAAAAATGATCTCTAATTGCACTCACGTTGGGGAACGGGACTCTGCCCCTAGTTTTGGCTCCTCCCAGCCCGGTGCTGCTCTGTGGGCAGCCTGGGGCCAAGTGTGGGTCTGGCCTCCCAAAGACCTGCTTCCCACAAGAGAATTCTCCTTGCATGAGAATCACCTGCCCCCAGCAGTCCCCAGGCACTCCTGCCCCCAGGAGTCCCAGGGCCTCCCTCAACCCAATCACCTGGGCCGCTTCTCACACAGCCAGAGGAAGGGCCTCAGGCCGGCAGGACTCAGGGGCTGCGAGTCCAGCCAGGGCCTCTCAAGGCGGGTGACAGCGAGAGCAGGGCCCCCAGCCTGCGCAGCTGTGAGAGCACCACACCCCTGGTTGCCCCACTCTTGCCCTCTCCCCTCCTCTTCACGCCCCCTGCCTCCCCCGAGTCTGGGACCCTCAGCTTCAGCCTGATCCACCGCAGTAGCCTCTGATACACCTCCCTGTCTCCTTTAGCCTCCGATCTCCCCACTTGAAAAATGTTCCACGGCTCCCCATTTCCTCAGGAGAAACAGCAAGCTCCCAGCCTGGCACCCAAGAAGACTATGATCAGGCCCCAAACCCCCTTTTAGAATAATTTCCTGCTTTCTTCCCCTCCCTCCAGCCCAGATCAGAGGTGCACTTTCGCCCCATGTGCCTTGGCTCAGGCTGACCCCTCTCTCTGAATGCCCTGGCCTCACCCCATTCCTTCCCTGCCTTACTGGTTTTCTCAGCCTTCAAGACCCAAACCATATGCCCCTCCTCTGTGAATTCTGCCGGAAGCCTCAGTTTTTCATCCTGGGACTGCCCAGCTGATGCCCTCCCAGCTGTCCTGGATTAGAGTTACTCATGCATGCGTTCTGTGTTGCCCTGAGCTTGTCCAAGACAGACACCCACCGGGTCTGGTGCTGTCTGTCTGCAACCTCTGAGTCCCAGTCAATCCATAGCTGCGAGCTGCTAACTGATGAATCAATATTCTGGGTGGCGCGGCCAGGAGCTCTCCTCCCCCCCGCAGGCCTCAGAGGCTGGAGATGGTGAAATCTCACCGGCGAGGCTGCAGGGGGCTCAACAGGGACCTGCGATAATATACTCAGTGGTTAGGGAAGCTGCTTTGAGGTTGGGAGTCTGGGACCCCACTGGAGGTGACTCAGCTGATGTGTCTTTGCCCCGGCTGGGGAGGCTAGGGGCATGCCCATGAAGTGCGGGGAGCCTGAGCTGGAGGGACCTCAGGGCCAGTCCCCAGGGCTGGGCTCAGGTCAGTGTCCCTCTCCGACCACTCTCGCCCCCTGGAGCCTGCCTCGCTGGAGAGCTTACCTGGCTGCCACGGTGCTCTGCTACATCAACCTCCTGCACCACATGAACTGGTTCATCATCGCAGGTGAGGAAGGGGACGGGCATCCTGGGTGGTACCTGCCCATCTACCTGCTGGCTGTCCTGTATCCACAGCGGCCTTCTGTCCAAAAAACTTTCTTCTTGGGGAGCACATCCATGCTGTTCTCACCCCAAGGGGTGGTTTAAGCTCTGCCTGCCACCCAGAGTAAATGGCCCTTTTGACCTAGGCTGCAGCTGCCATGGCCGCAGTGAGGAAAAGATGCTTTGCACGACAGGAAGTGAGATGAGTCTCCCAGAGTCCTGTGCACTGTGAGAGGGTCTGTGAAGGAGGGACTCGAAGCCGGGTCAGATCAGGAAGGCTGGATGTGGGCCAGGAGAGTGCGCTGAGCTGGACCGTCAGAGGAGGCCAACACCTGCTCCTAACATCCCACCTAGAGAAACAAAGACAGTGAGTGGCTGCCGAATGGGAAGGCAGCCTGTGGGCAAAACTCATTCATGGATGCAAAATCTGGGGGGAGGTTTTTGATGAGGGGCATGATATTGGCATGGTCTTCAAGTGTCTCCTTATGGATTGTTTATTAGTAGCAGGTGGGAGGAGGGTAACAATGCAGGAGACGAATTAGGCAACATTTTGACGGAAGGACTAAAATGGCATTACCAGATCTTTAAGGGTTGGGGAAGGAAGTGTTTGGCCTTGGTAACCCTGTCTCGATGTGGTTCAAGAATTCTCCTCTGGTTCACCGTCACGGCCACGTATTTGTTCATTCCTGGAGCAGCCACTGTGCACATCCACAGGCTCACTAACTGCATGGATGGTCTTGGGGAAACCCAGGGAAGTTCAAAATCAGGGCCTCCAGCACGAGCACATGGCTGGCAGGCTGGTGCTGGCTTTGAGTCCTCTCCGCAGGACCGCCTGAGTGTCCTCACAGTCTGGCATCACGGCCAAGACCCTACTCCAGAGCTGGACTCACCACTCACCGACCCTCTGATCTTAGGCAAATCAACCTCTCTGTGCCTCCATTTCCTCATCTATAAAATGGGGCTGATAATAGTACGTAACTCACAGCGTTGTTGTGGTTTAAATGAGTTTGAAAAGAAGTACCTAGACCTTCACCTGGTAAGGAAGAAGTGCTATGTCACTGTTTGTTAAATAAAATAGGGTTTTCCCCGGCACACGTAGATGAGGCTTTGGTCTCAGCCCTGCCCTCAGGGCTGAGGAGTGACCAGCAGAGCTATGTCCTCAAGTAGGAGTGAGAACCCAAGCACACAAGTGCGCACCTGCATTGCAACTAGTCAACACCAGGACAGACCTGCCACCATCTGGACGCTACTGCCCCAGGCAAGGCTGGTCACAGTCATCCCTTTCTAGAGTCCAGCCCTCACTGTGCCAGCCCAGAAGGCCACCCTGTCTTGGCTTTCAGAGCAAAGGAGCAGCTGAAGGAGTCAGAATCCCCAGCATTAGTCAAATCCAGGAGGCTGGGTGTCAGCCAGGAGCACAGCATCGGAATACGATCAACTGCCCTGGACTCCTGGGCTTCCAAAGTCGGGATCCCTCCAGGGACCCAGGATTTGACCCCCAAAAGGGTTCTGGAAGAAGAGACTTTGTCCCAGAGGCATTTTAGGAACAAATTGGAAGAACATCATGTTCCAGGAGCAGGAGGCCAGCAGGGGGCAACACAGTGTCCTAGATGACCAAGAAAGAATCCTGGGTTCCCACACCATGAGGCGCAAACAGGATGCCTTCCCACGCTTAGCCTCAGCTTCCCTATTTGGTCATTGGTGGTCATGGTGGCGGAGGGACTGGATGGCCCTCAGCTTCACAGTTGGTGTGTATGTCTCTCACTTGAAGGGTCAGGAAGTAGAAGGTTTCAGGCTTGGTTAACTCAGTAGCACCATGATGTCATCAAAGACACCAGTGTTAGAGGGGAAGGTATAGCCCAAGTGGCAGAGCGCATGCTTAGCATGCATGAGGTCCTGGGTTCAATCCCCAGTACCTCCTCTAAAAATAAATAAATGAATAAACCTAACTACCTTCCTCCTCAAAAAAAAAAAAAAAAAGATACCAATGTTTTCCATTTTTCCTCCCGGAAATCTTTATAGAGTTCACCTTTGAGTACATATCCATTGCTGCATAACAAACTTCCCCCAGTACGTGTGGCTTTAAGCAACAAGAGTTTTTTATTATCCCTCATGGCTCCGGTGGGTCAGCAATTTGGAAGCAGCCTATTGGCCATTCTGGCTCGGTCCCTCAGGTGGGTGCAGCGAGATGTCCACTGAGACAACACTCATCCGAAGGCTTGACTGGGGCTGGAGGGCCCCTTTCCTAGGTGGCTCACCCACGTGGCTGGCACACTGGTGCTGGCTGTTTGGTCCTCTCTGCAGGACTGCCTGAGTGTCCTCACAGTAGGGCAGGTGTCCTTGAGTGTCCTTACAGTGTGGTGGCTCGGTCCACCAGATGGAGCAATCCAATAGGGGCCAAGGCAGAGACGCCAATACCTTTCACAACCTAGACTTCTAGGTCTGTATTCTGCTGTGTTCTAGTCGGTCACACAGGCCAGTCCTGATTCACTGTGGGAGAGGACCACACGAAGGCATGAACACCAGGAGGCACAGCTCACTGAAGAGCCTCTTGGAGGCTGGGGACCACAGCCTTCACCCACTTGTCATCTCACATACAAGAAGGAAAGAATGTGCAGCAACATGGATGGACCTAGAGATCATCTTTCCAAGTGAAGTAAGTCAGACACAGATAAATCTCATATGATATCACTTATATGTGGAATCTTAAAAAATGACAGAAATGAACTTATTTACAAAACAAAAGTAGAGTCACACAGAAAACAAACATAGTTACCAAAGGGGAGGGAGGGATAAATTAGGAGTTTGGGATTAACAGATACACACTACTATATATAAAATAAACAACAAGGTCCTACTGTTTAGCCCCGGGGAACTATATTCAACATCTTGTAACAACCTATAATAGAAAAGAATCTGAAAAAATAGATATATATTCTATTATTTTATATATATATATACACACACACAGACACACACACACACACACACACATACACATATACAACTGAAGCACTTTGTTGTACACCTGAAACTAACACAACATGCAAACCAACTACACTTCAATTTAAAAAAAAAGAAGGAAGGAGATTTCTCCTGAAATATGTTCATGTATATTTATCTGGGAGGAAAACCTTTCCCAGAAATCCCCCAGCTGGCATTCCTTCAGGACCCTCCAACCAGGTTTCAGCCACACGTCCATGCCCCCGGTGCAAAAGAAGCTGGGGAGGAGGTCACCATGGGAGGCTGCCTCCGTCAGTGAAGAAGAGGAAGGAAAGTAGCCGTTGGATGAGCAAATAAAGCCTTTCACAGATAGCTAACCACCTCGGTGCCTGAAAGGGTCGCCTGCCCCACAAGAGGAAGGGAGCAACCTCACTCCCAGGAAAAGGGGTGTCATGTGACCCCTTATGTTTGGAGAGTTTAAACAAGTCCTTGGTGTGGGTTCCCAAGGAGAAAAGGAAAACAAGTTCTGGATCTAGACAGCAGCAGATGCCAAAAACTGTCCAAACCCAGGGCTCCTGAAACTAGCAGTCACCCTAGCTGGTGGGAAGTATACAGGAAAGAGAGTTCATGAAATTGAGAGCCACAAGCTTGGAATTTCAAGCCTGGGAGCCTCCAGCTGACTTTAGCCCACATTCTCAGAGACACACCAGCATCATTCGCCAAGTCCTGCAGACAGGTTGGGACCAGGCTCCAATAGCGGCACCATGTGGCCATAAGGAGCAACAGCAGTCATGAACTACTCCAGGCAGTGTTAAGTTCCTGAAGTTCACAGATAATTCAGAGTGGGTCTCAAGATCCTGGATTTCTTGCTAATAAGACATGTGCATCATGAAAAGATGCTCAGTGTTGCTAATTATTAGAGAAATGCAAATCAAAACTGCAATGAGGTACCACTTCACACACGTCAGAATGGCCATCATTAAAAAGTCTACAAGTAACAAATGCTGGAAAGGGTGTGGAGAAAAGGGAATCCTCCTGTACTGATGGTGGGAATGTAAACTGGTGCAGCCATTATGGAAAACAGTATGGAGGTTCCTAAAAAACTAAAAATTTGAGTTGCCATATGTCCAGCAATCCCACTCCTGGGCATGTATCCAGAGAAAACTCTATTTGAAAAGAAACATGTGCCCAATGTTCATAGCAGTACTATTTACAATAGCAAAGACATGGAAGCAACCTAAATGTCCATCGACAGATGAATGGATAAAGAAGAAAAGAAGATGTGGTATACATACATAAAATGGAATACTATTAAGCTATAAAAAAGAATGAAATAATGCCATTTACAGCAACATGGATGGACCTAGAGATTATCATACTATGTGAAGTAAATCAGACAGGGAAAGACAAATACTATATGATATCACTTATATGTGAAATCTAAAATATGACACAAATGAACATATTAACAAATCAGAACAGACTCACAGACATAGAAAACAAACTTATAGTCACCAAAGGGGAATGGAGTTGGGGGAGGGATAAATTAGGAGTTTGGGATTAGCAGATATATGCTACCATATATAAAGTAGATAAACAACAAGGACCTAGCATATAGCACAGGGAACTATATTCAATATCCTAGAATAAACCATAATGGAAAAGAATATGAAAAAGAATATATATATGTATAACTGAATCACTTTGCTGTACACCAGAAACTAACATAACATTGTAAATCAACTATACTTCAATAAAAAATAAAATAAAAAAGGGAAGACGGGAAAAGAGAAGGAAAGGAAGAGAGGGAAAGAGGAAGTGGGCAGAGTCTGATGGAAATGAGGAAGAGAATTTTCTAAACTCCTCCCTTCCCTCGTTCTCACTGTTCCCTGAGGGTTTGATATCCATTCATTGGCTTCATGATGCCTTCTCCTACTGGTGTTTCCAAACCCCTACTCAGAAGTCACCTCCTCTGGGAAGTCAGCAGGCTTGACTGAGTGCTTATCTTCTTTATTGGGATTTTCTGTCTTCCCCATGGGTCAGCGAGCCCCTAAAAGGAAAGGCACCCTTTCTGCCTCCTGCAGAGTCTGGCTCAGGCCTTGACCAGAGCAGGTAGACAGAAAGGGTGTTCTGAATGGATGAATGAAATAGGCTTCTCAGGGACCTCGGGGAGCCACTCCTGTAGTGGTGTTCACAGATCCCACCCTCTTTGGTATGGCCTGGGGTCTGAGGAGCAGGACACAGCCTAAGTGGTGGGCTGGAGCTGTTCACAGCATCACTCTGCCCTCCAGCACTGGAGGTCTGCTCCCACCAAGCAGAACCCCGACTCTCTCGATACGTATGTAGGGTGAACTGTTTTCCAGGGGACAACCTAGACCCTCATGCAAATAGACAACACCTGTCTTCCTCATGTACACGGGAAACACTGAAAGCTTCAGGAGGACATATTGAAACTCAAGCTGAGTCATCACTCCCAATGAAAGAATTTGGAGACCCCAGCACTTGGGGCTCAAGTTCCAGTTCCAGCTCTGTGTCCAGGTGACTCATGTCAGCTGTAAGAAGAGGGAGTTTCTGGCTCCTGGCTCCTGTGAGATCATCCCACCACCAAGTCACTGGAGAGAAGAGGTCCTCACAGCTGCCCAAGAGAGCAGACACTGGAGACGGTAACTGCCCTACTCTTGGCCACTTTCTCCTAGGAGTTAAAGTGGCAAAGAGGAGCCCATGGCCCTATACCAGGCAGCCTGAACTAATTAGCTATTGCTGCTTAGCAAATTGCCCCTAAATTTCATGGCTTAAAACAATAATAATATTTTTTATTATAAGAATGATATGAGGGGAGGGTACAGCTCAGTGGTAGAGTGTGCACTTAGCATGCATGCACAGGGTCCTGGGTTCAATCCCCAGAACTTCCATAAAAATCAATAAATAAATAAAAACCTAATTACCTCCCTTCACACACACAAAAAAAATTAGGAAAAAAAAAGAAAATATGTGCAAGTCATATATCTGATAAAGAACTTGTCTCTAGAATCTATAAAAAACTCTTGCAATTTAATAATAAAAAGACAATCCAGTTTAAAAATGGGCAAAGAATCTGAATAGACAGTTTTTCAGAAAAGATATGCAAATGGCCAATAAACACATGAAGAGATGACATCATCATTTGTCAGGGAAATGCCAAGCGAAACCACAATGAGATACCACTTCATACCCCAGATGGAGTAGATAGTAATAGGCACTGGTAAGGATGAGGAGGAACTGGAACCCTTGGGCACCACTGGTGGGAATATGAAATGATGCAACTGTTTAAGAAAACAGTCTAGCAGTTCCTCGAACAGTTAAACACAGTTACCAAAAGACCCAGCAATTTCACTCCTGGGTAGATATCCAAGGAAACTGAAAACATATATCCACACAAAAACTTGTACATGAATTTTCATAGCAGCGTTTTTTTGTAATAGCCAAAAGGTGGAAACAACCCAAATGTCCATCAACAGACAAATGGATAAATGAAATGTGGTATATGCGTGCCATGGAGTATTATTCAGCGATAAAAAAGGAATGAATTCTTGATACATGCTACAATGGGGGTGAATCATGAAAATATTATTAAGTGAGAGAAGACAGTGAAAGACCAAATATCATATGATTCCGTTTAGATGAAATGTCCAGAATAGAGAAATCTATAGACAGAAAGTAAGTTAGTGACCACTTAGGGCTGGTGGGGGGTTAGGGGGATGGGGAGATAGGGGGTATAGCTAAAGGGCATAGGGCTTCTTTTTGAGGTGATGAAAATGTTCTAAAATTGACTATGGTTAGGGAGGGTATAGCTCAGTGGTAGAGCACATGCTTCGCATGCATGAGGTCCTGGGTTCAATCCACAGCACCTCCATTTAAATAAATAAATACATACATAAATAAACTTAATCACCTCCCTCCCCTCAAAATTGAAATTATTATTTTAAAAATAATAATAATAAAATTGACTATGGTGATGGTTGCACATGTCTGAATAGACTGAAAAAAACAAAAACAAAAAACTGCAGTTTATGCTTCAATTGGATGAATTGTATGGTATATGAATTATATCCCAATAAGGTTGTTAAAATATTAGTAATTTATTATTTCATGGTTTCTAGGGGCCAGGAATTCAGAAGCAGCTTGGCTAAGCAGCTCTGGCTCAGAGTCTGAAGGTTTGGCTCAGGCTGGAGATGTTTCACTCACACAGTTAGCAAGATAGCGCTGGCTGTCTGATGGGAGGCCTCAGTTCCCCTCCAGGCAGCCCCTTCTACGGGGCTGATTGAGGGTCCTCATGGCATAGCAACTAGCTCCCCCTAGAATGAGCAACCCAAGAGACCAAGACGAAATCCGCAATGCCTTTTATGACCGTGCCTTGTAAATCACTCTCCATCATCTTCACCATGTTCCACTGGTCCCATAGACCAGCCCCGATTCACTGGGGGAGGGGACTCCACAAAGTCATGAATACAAGGAGGCACGGCTCCTGGGCAGCCACCCTGGAGCCTGGCTATCGTAACTAATTTCCCACTTTTCTGCAGACCACTGAGCCCCTCCCCACCTTCGTCATACCCCTCATCCCGGACCAGTTACCATCACCCCCTGAGCCCTTCAGCCGCTTCTCCTATTCTCTCTCCTCTATTTTGATCCAATTTCCTGTCCTTCATCCCTCTGAGACCCGTGGTCCACCAGCACCAAATTCCCCTCCACTCTTCACTTCTATTTACAATCCCTTGACACCGTTTAGCCCCAAATGAACATAATCATCACTTGACGACATGGCTTTCCCTGCGAACTCTCAGGAGGAAGGTGCTTGCTTTTATCCCCTCCTCCTCCTCCTTTCACAGAACCTTGGAGCCTGGTGGATGTCTCTCCTGCTCTGCACGCCACTTCCACACCATCTTCCTTCCTTGTCTTTCAAAACCCCAGCTCCTGTGATGCTCACAGCGTCAGACTCAGCCCTGCAAAATCACTGTCCGTCCTCAGGCCTCCGTTTCCTTGTCTTGTACTCTTGCTCCTCTGTCCTTGGTTTTGTCGTCACCTCTCAGCCAAGACTGCTCAGGGTCTCAGCAGATCGAGGTCACCACATGGCCTCCTGATAGTCAGGCCAAATGACCTTATTGCTCCTGGCTTCTCAGCAGCAGAGGACCCAGCGGACCTCACCCTCTTTAAATACCTTCTTCTTCCAGCCTCTGTGACCCACGTGCTCCTCTGGTTTTCCTCCTGCCTCGGGGTCTCTGCTGTTTCTGTAGTTGAATTCCACCCTCTGCTGTCTGGATGTCCTGGGTCACCTGGACACCCAACAAGCATCGCAAACTCACCACAAAACAGAATTCTTGGTTCCTCCTCCCAAATTCCTCCTCCCTCAGTCTTTTCACACTACAAAGGCACCATCATCCACCCAGACACTCAAGTGAAAAACTGGATGAGCTTTTGCACACAGCCCAGGTGAGGTGTGCGCGTGCGTGGACATCCCTCACCAGGAGCTCTGGTCTGAAGAGCCAAGTGTGTGGCCTCTGGACGTGGAGTTCTGTGAGTGAGTGGAGCTGGGCTCAGCACAGAAAAGAAAAGGAACCCATGACCATTGAAGTGCTGAAGATTCCCGGTATGCAGAGAAAAGAAATAGGTGAAAATCAGCCAAGGGCAGGGACCTCTGGGGCAGAGCCCAGGAGCGTCCAAACAAGAGCCTAGGTCTGGTCATCCGTGTCCCAGTCACGATGTGACGTCAATGCCAACCAGGGAAGCTGACCAGGGCCTTTAGCATCACTGTTGTTACCATGCGCTGCCCTCGTGGCCAGCCTTCAGTCTCTAGCCCCTCCTGGAGGCTGGGCTGATACCTGCTGTCTCCAGCCCCTTCCAGAGGCAGAATGATACCATGAAGCCCAAAGTCCCCATCATAAATCACATTGCAAGACTGTCTAGCTGTCAATGCTCCCAGGAAAACAAAGACACTCCCATCACGCAGGACATTCCAGAGCCAGGAGACCACCTCCCAGTAGCCAAGGGCAAAGGCTAGACCTCTCTTTGGATTCCACCCATATGAGATCATGCAGTATTTGTCTTTCTCTGTCTGACTTGTTTCACTTCACATGATGCCCTCAGAGTCCATCCATGTGGTCACAAGTGACATCTATCACGTTTCCTTGATCCGTTCATCCCTCAACAAACGCAGAGAGCCAATAACAATAACATCTTGAATAACAAAGCTTCATCTGGGTCTGTTGCCAGGCGACCTGATTGAAGGCAACAATTAATCACTTGTTTCTCCTTAACCTGTGACAGTATTTCCCAGTCTTTTTCTTCTCTTTTTCTCCTTTTTTTTTTTTGTTATTTGCAGATGCTACATTTCAAAATGTCGTACTTTAAAATAAATAAATAAACCCAAATTAGTCTTTTCCTCCCTTCAGCAAATCCTGCTGACTCTTCCTCTAAAATACATTTTTTGAGGGGGAGAGGAAGGTAATTAGGTTTATTGATTTATTTATTTTTAGAGGAAGTACTGGAGATTAAACCCAGGACCTCCTGCATGCTAAGCATGTGTGTACCACTTGAGCTGTACCCATCCCCTCTTAAAATACATTTTGAATCCATTCTTTTCTCCCTACCTCCAGCACTTCTGGCCGAACCCAAGCCACCATCATCCCTCACCTGGACCACTGCAATGGGATGTTAACTGTCCCCTCTGTTCCCACCACCATCAGTCCATGAGCTACATAGCAACCAAATGATCTTTGTAACATGGAAATCAAGTAAAGTCACTCCCCTGCTGAAAATACTCCAGGGGCAGAGTGGAGTGGAGGAACACTTCCCAAATGCTTTCTACCACAAGTGGAGTAAAATCAAATCACTTTCCTTGCATTCAGTTCCCAGTGATCTGACTTTGTTGTCTTGACCACACATTTCTTATCAGCCTCCACCTTGCTCACTCTGATAAAGTCACCGTTTCTGTCCCTCAAACACAAAAGCTCATCCCCATTTCAGGAGCTTAAACAATCCCCTCTGCCTGAAATGCTGCTCCTTGAGATCTTTGCACAACCAGCTTATTCTTATTCAAATATTAGCTTAAATGTAACCTCTTCCAAGAAGCCCTCCATGACCACTCAATTTAAAGAAGTCACATAGTCACTCTGTCCTTGCTCCACAGTTTAATGCTTTTCATAGTTCCTATTAATATCTGATCATTTCCTGATTTATTTCTTTTCCTTCTCCCCAGTTTTAACAGCTGCTGTCATCACCAGTGCCTGGCACTCAGGCCATGATCATTCACATTTTAATAAAGGAATGAATTGTTGTGTGTTTTCTGGCAGGTCAGTGCTATTCTTTGAACTTTCTCTGGGAAATGAAGTTATGTGACTGAATAAACTTTGTTTCTGAGGATGGATCAGCCTTTAAGGCAAATCATAGTTATGATGGTCAGTGACCACCAGGTGTCGCTAAAGACAGCTTCTCTAAGAGGCGGGATGGGTGGACTAAAAGGGTCTCTAAGAACACTTGAAGTCAGCACAGGTCTACTAGGGGCGACCCTGCAGTGGGGGTCTCCAGTGATTCAGCCAGCCAGGCAAAGCTCCTGGGGCTGGGGCCTCAGTCTTACCATCTGTCCATTGGCTGTAGACTCATTGTCCAGGTTCTAGGTCAGACCCTTCTTCTGTGGCAGAATCAGGGTGGGAGGAAGGGGGATGGAAAAGGAGAAGAGGGTCCCCTTTCCCTCCCTCTTCTGCTCTCAGGGGCCCTTCCCTTGGGGCAGGGACATGTCTTTCCCTGGGTGTGCTCCGGGTGCCCACACACTCAATGAGAAGCCACCTCTAACAGGGTGACTTCATTACCCCAATGCCTGTGGTGAGGCAGAAGTAATCATACTCCGCAGAATTCCTTTTGTGGGAGTTGGGGAGTCCCTGAAGGAGGAGGGAAAACATAGTTTTCTAAACAAACAAATGTTAAAACCATTAGTAGCTCTGGGTTCAACAAAAACAGGCTACCAGCCAGACTCGCTAACAGACCAGAGTCTGCAGACCCCTGCTTTAGACGAAACCCCAAGATGAAGCATTTGGGGTCCCAGGCGTCCCTGAAACAGAAGAGCCTTGGGGAGATGCACTGACTTGTGCAAGGTCTTCAGTTCCTTCAGATAAAACACACAAAAGAGAACAGACGCAACTATGCATGAGTCCAGAGAAAGATCAGTTTGGGCTCTGGGAGAGGAAGGGGAGACAGGGAGCCAGAGACAAGGGGCTTCGGGGTGACTCTTCCCAAGACCCCAAGTCTGCAGGAAGAATGAATTTTCCTACACACATCCAAGTGGTCAAAAAGGTTAAAGTGAGGGGGGTTATGCCTATTGCCAGAACCCTCATCCTCATCCTGGTTCCATCAAGTCCCCAGAGAAAAGGGGGCATCCTTTTAGGGACACATTCGGACCCCAGACCAACGAAAGGCCTGGGAACACAGTCTCTCTCCTCATCAAATACCCCAGGGTGAGCAGGGGAGGAGTTTTCTTCCAGCACAGGGACGACAGGCCAGGCCGGGCCTTCTCTGGGGAGTAGACCCCAAGTCAAAAGGCAGAATAAACTGAATTTACATATCTATCTATATATCAGTATCTATATCTGCATATAATCAGCCTTACTGATGTATAATTCACATATGATGTTTTTACCCATTGAAATTGTCCAGTTCAGGGTGGCAAGGTATAGCTCAAGTGGTAAAGCACATGCTTAGCATGCATGAGGTCCTGGGTTCAATCCCCAGTGCCTCCTCTAAAAATAAACTAAGTACGTTCCCCCATTTAAAAAAAAAAAAAGGAAAGAAAGAAATCGGCCAGTTCAATGGTTTTTGTTAGTCTATCCACAATTAAGAATCATCACCACGATCAACTTAAAAACGTTTCATCAACATAAAAAAAAAAACCCTGTACCCAGTCACTCCTCATTGCCCCACAACTTCTACCCTTTAACCCCCCCAACCCCAGCCCTGGCAACCACCAGCCTATTTTTTGTCTCTATGGATTGGACATTTCTGGACATTTCACATAAAAGGAGTCATACATGCGGCCTTTTGTGTCTGGCTTTGTTCACTTGGCATGTTTTCAAGGTTCATCTGAAATAGAGCCGGACACTGTGGGGGTCCTCCCTGGTACAAATCCTCTCCATGTCCCCCTTTTCTTGCTAGTAGGACATAGGTTTCCTTCAGCCTCCTTGACCTTCCCTGAGTTCCAAAGCGCAGGTTCAAACAGTTGCCAATCAGGGAAGGGAGGAAATGCAGAGACAAGGGAGGAACAGTCAAGAAACAACAGCGCGGCCTTGCGGCACAGGGTCCTGGTTCCTCCTCAAGGAATATACACAATATCTTTGAGTTCTTCTGCAAGAACTAAGGCCTCCACCCAGGTGGAGGATGATAACTTCAGGCTGAACACAAGGTTGATGAACACCACCCCATCCCTCACCACCAACCAATCAGAAGAAAGTCACACACCTGCAGCCTCCATCCCAAACTTTGCTTAAAAACGCTCCTCCTCCCAAACCATCAGAGTTCTGGTTTTTCAAGCCGGAGCCACCCGTCTTCCTTGCTTGGCCCTGCAAAATACCTTTCTCTGCTCCAGACTCCGATGTTTAGGTTTGTTTGAACTCACTGTGCGTCCGGCACACGAACTTAGAAGTAGAGTTTGCTGGGTCAAATGGCAGCTCGGTATTTAACAGTTTGAGGAACTGGCAGACTGCCTTCCACGGTGGCTGCACCGCTCCACACCCCCACCAGCGATGCGCAAGGGCCAATTTCCCTACGTCCTGCAAACATTTGTTATCTGCCTTTTTGATTCTAGCCACCCTCGTGGATAAGCAGTGCTATCTTACTGTGGTTTTGATTGGAACTTCCTTCATGACCAATGATGCTGAGCATCTTTTTCATGTGTTTATTGGTCATTTGCATATCTCCTTCAGAGAACTGTCTATCCAAATCTTTCGTCCGTTTTTAAAATATCTTTTATTCATATTTATCGTTTTATTGTTCGGTTGTAAGAATTCTTTATGTATTCTAGCTAAAAATCCCTTCTCAGCTGCACGATTTGCAAAACTTCTCATTCTCCCACAAGTTCTCTTTTGACTTTCTCTGATATCTGCTTCATACATTTTAAAGATACGTTATTAGGTAACACAACTTGAGAACTGTTTTATCTTCGTAGATTGTTCCTGTAATCATGATGTAGGCACTCCTGTTTTCCCTCATAAATATTCTTTGTCTTAAATAATATTTGGTTTGATGTTTATGAAGATACACCAGCTTTCTCGTGGCTGGTATCATCTAATTACTTTCAACCTTCCACATCCTTGTTTTAGATGATCCTCTTGTAAACAGCGTGAGTCTGGACTCTTTTTATAATCCAATCTGACAGCCAATCTGGCCAAGTTGGTGCATTCACAGTTATCGTGACTCAGGCTAATGCGAGGTGTCTGCAGTCCGCCAGGGGCTGGACGGGAGGAGGGAAAGGAACTGCCATTATCACTTGTGAGTTTTGTGCCAGCCCTGTGTCAGGTGTGTCCCACAGGTGGCCCTGCTCAATGCTCACACCATGTTGGCATAAATGTCATTACTCCTATTTTATAAAGGGATGAAGGCTGTGAAAGGTTAGGTCACCCAAAGCCACACCGCTAGTAAGTGGCAGAGTCAGGGCCCAAGCTGGGCTCCAGACCCCATCCCCACTACCTGCAGGGCATCCAGGAACCCTCCCATAGTGGGCAGGAATGCAGCTGCCCCTCCAGGGTCAGACTGCAATAGAGAAGGAAAAGGGTTTCTAGGCAAAGGGAACAGTCACAACTGGGTGCCGGTGCCCAGGTGCAGCCTGGGCAGGAGGGTGGGGCCCCTGTTCCCCACAGGTCTGCTCCCCACACTGCCTCCCACCTCCCACCCCATTCCCCCGCATTTCTCCTGCCTGAGATGCGCCCAGTAGGTCAGGCAGAGAGCTTCCACAGGAACCTGAGAAGCAAAACAATTCTGTTCTGTTCCAGTTGTGTTCTAGGGAGATGTTTAACAAGCCACTGAGTGGGGAAGAGGACTCGTAGTATATGCCAACTACCTTGGTGCAAATACTCTCACCGAGGCCAAACTAGCAGCATCACTAAACACACAGGGTACCTAATCTGCTCCCGCAAACCCAGAAGAGCCCACTCCAGCTGGCTGCCCTCCCTGCTCCCTCCCAGAAGAGTCTGCCAAACGGAGGGTGGGAGCATGTACCAGAGGCTCTGCCTTCCCAGTGGGGTACTTCGTGCCCCGCCCCCCCCTCCAGCTGGGCTTAGCATTCTCTGCCCTTCAGGTCGGGGTACAGAGACACAGCCTGTCAGCGGGGCTGGAGAAACTGAGGCTGAAAGGTAGCGCTTGCCCTGGCGAGAGGGGCCGGGTGTTGTGGAGACAACAGATGCACCTACGAGTGTTCATGTGTACGCTGAGCACACGCACAACTCCTTGGTGTCCATGCGTGCCTGTGCACACTCACGTGTGTATGTGCGTGAACACACCTGTGAGCTTAGGGGCTGTTCTTGAGGTTGAACCACAGCATGAACCTGTAAGTCATGATTTTTTTTTTAATGTGATGCTTTATGAAAGTACCCCCGTGCTAATTATGCCCACAATTGTGTCCTAAGCTATTAACTGCAAGCGGCTTCTCTCTGCCTTGCTCTTCTGAACCTCTTCCCACCTCAGTCCCCATGGATACAGGAAGTTCATTCAGCCTGGGTCTCACATAGGAGACAAACCTAGAAACCGGCTCCTGGTGATAGGGTTGGGCCAGGTAGATGTTCATGAGACACAGCTGAATCCGCAAATCCGTAGGTGAGTGGGAACCAAGGTCAAGGAGGACAGGGAGTGGGAGGAAGCTGGGGGCTGGGGGGCAGGCTGTCGGCAGGAGGTAGTCACGGAGGGGAAGGAGCACAAGTGGCAGAGCCAGTGATTCAGGAAAGGGATGCTCAGGACCCCTCCACCTGTGCAGGGGAAGAGCCTTCACTCCTCTGTCTGCAGGCACCCTTGGCCCCACTGCACAGAGGTTGTGGGAGGCAGGGGATGGACATGTGTCTCTATCAACTCAAGGGACCAGTGCCGGCCAACTACCAGCTGACTCCATCACTTAAAATGAATGGCATTTTCTTGGCTCCAAATTTTGCTGGTGGGCAGAGCCCCAGGGAGAGACTGAATTCCCAGAAAAGGAGCTGGGAGTGCTATGCCACCTGAGGTCCCCAAATGCTGCTCAGCCTCTCCAGAGGCACCATTCCCAGGACTCCCCCCTCCCCTCCCCTCCTTGTGCCTCCCTTCCCCCCTCCCCCCCAGCTCACTGCACCCATCATCACAGGGCTGGTCAAAGTTCTCCCAGAGGACTGTCTGCAACACATGTGCATGTGTGAATGTGAGTGTGCACTGACAGTGCACGCACAAATCTGTGTGCGTGTCCATGCCTGTGCATGCTCAGGTGTGTCTGTGTGTGCATAACACACCCAAGACATACACACACACAGACCATATGTGCCTAGACCTTGAATCCTCCTGGGGGGTGGTTATTTTGCCAGTATTCCATAGATCACCTACAATGGATGTCACAATGACAGTCACTTATATTTAAAGTCCCTCAGAAGCACCCAGTTCAACCCTAGCAGTGCTCCTCAGGGGAGGTCACCATTGCTATTTGAGTAGAGATAATTCTCCTGTGATGGGACCAAGTCCCAACCCGCGGCATCAGTTTTATATCCCTGGTCCCAAAATTCTAGGCACAAAATGTTAGTAGTGCCCCAGAAATGCCCTCACAAGTTTCCAACCTCTCGTGGAGGTGGGACAGCAGAGTCCCAGGTGAGGGCACCACAAGCTTTGTCCAGTAGCTGGATATTCTCCACAGAATCTCTGGAAAGGTTCTGACCCCTGCCCTTCAACTCCCAGGGATTGCTCCTGCCTACCTCCTGAAGCCCCACCCACAGACAGCGCCACCTGGAAGAAAAGTCCACATCACTCATCCCACTTCCTTCCTCAGGGGCCACCCAAGGGCTGACCCCACTCACCGGGGCCTCACAGTGCTCCGAGGAGGAGGCCAGGCTGGGAGGCAAGAACTGCTGTGCGGTGGGCCTCACACACCAAACAGGTGGGCTGGGGTGGGAGGGCGTCCTGCAGACTCATCCAAGAAGAGAAGCCCCATCTGACCAGCAGAAAGCTGCAGAAACCAAGAGGAGTGCTGAGCTAGGCCAGGTGGCAGCTCTCAGGCCTGAAGCTTCTAGAAGCAAGAGATGCCCACAGACATTGAAAGTGCTGCCTTCCCTCCTGCCTTCCTGTTACCACTCCTTCAGGTGGGTGAGTATGGTAGGTGGAGACGAGGGTTCGCTAGGAACTGAAACTAGAGAAAAACTGCCCCCCACTCAGACCCAGAGGGGCCCTGCCAGGCTAGTGTGCGGTGTAGCATGTGGTGATGAGGGCGTGGGAGGGGTGGGGGTGCTGGGAGGGTTGGTGGTGTACCCTGCCCACGTCTTTTGATGGGTCTACAAACTCCATTCCCTTGGGTGCATGCTGAGGAGCCCAGTTACTGAGGTTCAGAGTGAGCTACGTGGAGCTTGGCAAAACTCCCCAAATGCTTCCCAATGCAGTGTCCCAGCGTCCAGTCCACTCCCCAGTGCACTGCACCCGCCGTCCAGTCACTCCCGTCCTCCAGGGCACCTTTTACAGGTGAGACCCAGAGGGCTGGGACCTGGCTGGATTGGGACTTCACTGTGCCAACTGTCCCACATCCACCTGGGGCAGAACTTTTTTGCCTGATGTAATTCCTGGACCCTTGAGTTCCTAGCATCTGATTTAAAATATTGGAGTAACTTTAAGTAGATTTTATTGAGAGGAAGACCTCTGGAAGCCAGATCTGTGCACACAAACATCTTCCATCTGGCAAACAGGCTAATGATGCTTACCCAGATTTTTAAAAATCTACTTTGATGATGATTATCTAATAATTTTTTTTCCATATGCAATCTTTCCATTGGTTTTTCCCGAACTATCTTCCCTTGCAGCAGATTTGAAAGAAAAATTTTAACTTGGGGTCACATCAGCCCGTCTTCTGCCCTCTCTTCTCATCAGCTTAACAGACTACACTTTGGACAGAGCTGCTTAGGGGAGAAAACTGATTAAGAAAAAAACTATAGACTTATCAAAACAGAAATTGTGGGCGGAGAGTATCCATATTTACATCTTCTTTTTCTCTTTCTTTCTCTCCTCCTCCCTTCCTTCCTTCCTCTCTCACTCTTTCCTTCTTTCTCTCTCTCTCCTGTCTTTGTCTTCTTTCTCTTCCCTCTCTCCTCTCTCTTTCCCTTCTTTCCTTCTTTCTAGTTTTTCAGGAAGATTCTCTAAGGTTTCTCGCACTCCTTAAGCCCCTGGTGGCCTAAAGCGCACCTTCCACCTCTATCCCTCCCCCCACCAGCAGCACGTGGCACGTAAAAGAGAAGAAAAACCCAAAACTCAGGTACTGTGCAGTCTCTGCCCACTGCAGGTGAGAACCTGAGGTCAAGGATCCGAAAGGATCCTGTGAGTCAAGGGGAAAATAAGGGTTAATTTACATAAGTCTCCTTTTGACCAGATTTTCCCCAACGTCTTCCCATCCACCTCCACCAGAGCAGGGGTTTCCAGCCCCTCCCCACCCGCCGCCCCAGACCCACCTTCAGGCCGGGCTCCCAGTCCCCTCCCAACCAAGTCCGACCAGACCACCTAGGACCGTTGGCTGGGAGCACAAACGGCCACACGGCCCAGCAGGAAGTGTTCCGAACCGATCTGCCCCACGCGGTCACACCCAGTGCGTCATCCACGCGGACGCGGGCTCTGAGCCCGCCCAGAGCCGCATCCCGAGCCCCGGGGGCCTGGAAGTCGGCGGAGAGGGTGCACCCGCTCCCCACTCTCTCCCCGGCCCCTCTCTCCCCTCTCCCCTCCGCCACACTCGCCCTGAGCTCCGGAAAAGTCCGGGGGCCGGCTGCGGGGTCCCCAGGCGTTCCCTCTCCCATCTGCTTTCTTTATTATTCTAATCGACCGCCGGGGACACCCTTTGTCAACTGCAGAGAGAATAGAATAGAATAGAAGCCCTGGTGCCTGAGCTGTAAAGGACCAGGGCCTGTGAGAGGCGGGTGGTCATCTCCACCGGCTGTGGGAGGACTGGCAGGGCTACTGGCTTTAGCAAATTTTTAAAAAAAGGATGCCCAGTTAATTTCAGATAAGCAACCTTTTTTTTCTAAAAAATATCTAAATGTGTCCCATACAATATTTGGGATATAGTTATGCTAAAAATGATTCTTATTCATGACCTGAATTTCAAATTTATTTGCAAACCCTAAAAGAGAGACTTATAATGGGTTCTCTCGCATCCACGTGAGAGTTTTCATTTGGAATTCGAAACTCTGGGAGAGACGGGGTGAGAGCCACTGGAAGAAACTTTGGCTGGATCTAGAACTTAGAGTCCTGGAAAGTGCACTGGCCTCCAGGCCTGGGTGACCTGCTCTCAGGCCAGAAGTAAACACACTCTTCAAGCCTGGATAGGGGCTGGGCTCAGTGCGCCCCAGTTTCTCCCTTCCCCACACCTCCAATTTACTGGCTCCTCCTCCAGCTCTGGCTGGTCTGACCATCAAGCCAACAGCCCACTCCCCAATTCACCATTCCCTACTCCAGAGGGGCAGCAGAAGGCATCACAGAAGAAGCTAGAAGGAGGTAGTAAGTCAGGAGCAAAGCTAGCTCTGTGTTCATTACCTTCCAGGAAACCAGGTTGTGTCACTACAGAAAGCCAGGAGCACAGGACACACTCCAGAATCGGTTTAACCTGCTGTGGCCAGACTGGCTGAATTAACCATCCCTCAGTTGGGCATGTGACCACTCCATTTCTATGGCCACTGGGAGGACATTCATCCTACAAACATTTTCTCATCTCCTTTGTCCATCCCACAGGCAAGCTTCAAGTCACACCTCTTCTTCCATCCTGACTCCGCCCCCTCACCTGTCTGCCTCTCTCCCTTCTCCACCGCACCTAGTAGGTCCCTCTGCGTCCATCCCCAGGCCCCACTGCTTGGCTCAGACTCAGCAGCGCTCAGCTGAACTACTGCAGCCTCTTCCCCACTCCCCAGCTCCCCCAGCTCTCGCCCTATAAAAGCAGGTCTCACCTTGCCACTGCAAATCCTCTGTTTTGCATCAGAGGCCAAGACCCAGCCCTCAGGGATGGAAAAGCAGGACAAACCAGGGTGCCTGAATAAAACATGCCTCTTCCAGTCACCCAGGAGAAGCTGTTACTATCCCAGGTGAGGGGGCAGGAAAGACAGCTCCTGGCAGGGCTCCAGCCCAGGCTGCCCAGCCAACTCTCATCAGCTGAGGTGAGGAAGTGGGGGCACAGCGGCTCAGCCTAGCGTAGGGGCCAGACCCCACTCCAGTTAAAAACTGTCCTCTGGGTTTCTATCTCAGATGATCAGCCTCATTCGTAATATAAGAAATGTAAATGAAAACTGCGAGATACTATCTTTCACCTATCAGATGGGTAAAAACAAAACTAAAAAAACAACAAAAGGGGATTCATGTTGGTCAAGGTGTCTGAAAACAGGCCCCCCACATACATTGTTGGTGGCAAAGCTAATTGGCACAACCTCCCTAAAGGGCCACCTGGTAATATTGATCAAAAAATGAAATATATAAATTCTTCAAGATCCCAGCAATTCCACTTTCAGAAATTTACCCTACAGGTCTACAGGTGCCTGGCGACATATATAATATGCACCAGGATATTCACTGAACCATAGTTAAAGTTTGGGACATAAACAGGAGTGTAGTTAATAAATTATGCTCCAGCCATACAATTAAATATTATGCCCTATTAAAACAAAACGAGGCAGCTAGGTATTAAAATTAAGTGATCTTAATTAAGATTCATTATGTGCAAAAACAAAGTGCTGAACAGTTAGTACAGCATATAAAGTCTGTGATTTTTCAAAAATGTGAATGTTTGAGGGGGAGGGTGTAGCTCAGGGTAGAGTGTGTGCCTAACATGTACAGGGTCCTGGGTTCAATCCCCAGTACCTCCATCAAAAAGAAAAAAAAAAAAGTAAATGTTTGGTAAGTATTGAATACCTCTGGCAGGAAACAGTTGACAACAGTGTCCTAGGGCAAATTGCTAAGGACCAAAAATGGCAATGGGAGGGAGACTTACTTTTTTGTGTCTTTTGAATTTTGTGAAACATCAAATTGACCAAAATATTATAAAATAAACATATGTTATATACATATAATATATATGTGTGTATTAACTAATTTTAAAAGTAGGTGACTTTTCTACCACAGTGGAAAGTCCAGGATCCTTCCAGACCTCAGTTTTCCATCTAGACAGTGGGAATTTGGGACCAGAGACTGTTCCTGTAAGATTATTTCTAAGACTTAGAGCTAACCAACCAAACAAGTACTGGTGTGGTAGCCACAAGATGACATTTGATGGCCTGGGGAAGGGGACAGTATGAAATGGCATTAATGAAATCAGGATGCAATGCCCATCACCTAATGGACAGGGTCACTCCTCTGAATCCAGAGAGGGTGGCCATGGGAAAAGCTGCATGCGCCTGCAAGGGGGGGACACTGCAGACTTCAGTTCCCCAGGGCTTGGCAGCTTCTTCTCTCCCATCACCTGTCTGCTTCTCCTCCTGTCACTTCTCTGCTCACCTGCCTCCACCCCTGAGGCCCTTGGTTGGCCCAGGGGAGGAGCTGAAGACAGCAGTGGAACAGGTTCTGTAGGGCAGAGGGAAGGTGCCTGCCTCTTCTCTGACTGAGGTCCTGGCCTCACTCTGGCCCCTTCCTAGGGGACCAGGCTCTGCCTAGCTTACCCTCTGGCCTGCACTCAGCACTCTCCTCCCCACCTCCCTGTGCGCATTTCAAAAGAGGCAGCTCTCCTACTTCCGGAGCCCTACCCACCCAGCTCCTTCCCACAGCCAGGCCTCCTCCTTTAACTGAGGATGTCTGTGCCTGAGGCTGGGAGACCTGAGATGCCCGCTACACTGAGCCTCCCTGGGAGGGGAGAGGCTGCAATCTGAGCCCTCAGAGCACACTCAGAGGCCCCAGTAACAGAAAGCCACCTCCCTCCCAAGACTCCTACTGGGGTCCAGGTCCACTCTGGCCTTTTCTCTTAATGACTGGGAACCAAAGGGATAATACAGGGGAGTCTGAGGAGCAGAGGGTGGATGGGTTTCTTGCCCCTCATTCTCTCTCCCTTCCTCCCTGGGTTTTCTGTCCTAGATCAATCCTGGCTCCCTCTCCTTCCTGGGGCCTCAGAGTCCACCTGCAAGAAGAGGGGTTTGGGCCCAGAAAGCTGCATGTGACCCGGTGCCCCTGGTGGTTCTGATGCAGGTGCTGGTGGACAGGCGTAAAGCAGCAGACTGCCTGTACACTGCAGAAAGGTTTTGTCTTCCTCCTGGTGTGCCCTCAGAAGCCAAGGGTCCAAAGTGAGCAAGCAAAGTGGGGCTCCTGGCAACGAGACAGATGATCCTCTGGGTGGGTCTTGACTCTGAAAACTGCTGCCATCATTGGGTCTTTACCTGAAGCTTGAGAAGGAAGCCAATGAAAAAAAAGAGAGCAGAGCCAAGCAGAGAGAGATGGAGACCTGCCAAGGCCTGGGGATGGCTCTTAAGCCCTGATTTAGTAGGCAAGCCACCCTAACTCTGGGAGTCAGGGGACCCAATACATCCTTAGGCAGTAGGAAGATAATGGAGATTAACATAGCAGAGAGAATGACATGCAAATTTCTATCAAAACAACTTAAAGGAGAGGCCCTCAACTGGGTACTTATCCTCTCTGAGCCTCTGTTTCTTCATCTGTAAAATGGGCATGATAATATCTACTTCAAAGAATTGTCAGAACTAAATCAGACGACCCAAATAATAAATAATGTGTTTGGGAGGGGTGAAGGTCGTCAAAAGATACAAACTTCCAGTTTTAAAATAAATCAATTCTGGGGATTAATGGACAGCATAGTGACTATACCTAACAATACTGTATATTTAAAAGTGCCTAAGAGAGAAGAAAGTCTTAAAATTTCTCATCACAAGAAAAAAATTTGCTACAACCAAGAATACTCTATCCAGCAAGGCTCTCATTCAGATTTGATAGAGAAATCAAAAGCTTCACAGATAAACAAAAGCTAAAAGAATTCAGCACCACCAAACCAGCCTTGCAACAAATGTTAAAGGAACTTCTCTAGTCACCAAACCATAAGAAAAGAGAACAAAAAGAAGAAAGAGGGGGAAAAAAAAAAGACCTACAAAAGATGCTTTGGCAATTTGGGGTCCTTTACGGTCCCACATAAATTTTGGAATTGTTTGTTCTAGTTCTGTGAAGAATGTCGTGAGTATTTTGACAGGGGTTGCAGTGACTCTGTAGATTGCTTTGGGTAGTACAGCCATTTTGATCATGTTGATTCTTTCAATCCAAGAGCACAATATACCGTTCCATTTCTTTGTATCATCTTCAATTTCCTTCATCAATGTTTTACAGTTTTCAGAGTATGGGTAGCCTCCTTGTTTAAGTTTATGTCTAGGTCTTTTGTTGTTTTTGATGCAATGGAAATGTTTATGCCAGTTATAAAATTCTAGTTTTTGAAGTGAAAAAAAAAAAGTGAATGAAGGGCTACAGATGGCAAAAATCCTTCTTTCTTATCGGTGAGTTGTATTCCATTAGATAAATATGCTGTATCTTTTATAATCTGTTCATCTATTGATGTGCACTTAGGATGCTTCCATATCTTAGCAATTATAAATAATGTTGCTGTCAATAGCAGGATATATGTATCTTTTTGAATTAATTCTTATTTTGTGGTTGACTTTATTCTTTGATAACTATGTAAGTTTAAAAAGCTAAAGCTCTAAACATTCTTAGAAACAATGAACAGTACATATATGTAAATTTTAAAAATATGTGCAGTATATTTTGTATATGTATTTACACGCAATATATTGTATATGTGCAGTCAAACTGTAACAATTTTACCTAATAAAACTGAAAAATGAAAAAAAATTTTAATAGATAAAATAAAGAAGAAAGACACATGTTCCTAATGGCAAACATTTATTGACTCTTTTCTACTTTACAGAATGTATTGAAGTTTTCTTTTCTGCCTTTGATCCATTTTTGTGAGGGTTCCATGATATTTGAAAGGTGTGTGTTCATTGTGTATAAAGTTCTGTACAACAAGTTGCAAACTGTCCACTATACATACAGTATGGTCAACAAATAATAAACAAAAACAAACCAAAAAAAAGAAAAAAAGAAAAAAAATTTGTAACTATGTGACATTATAGACGTTAACAAAACTTATTATGTTAATCATTTTGCAGTATATAAAATCATTATGTTGTACACTTTAAACAATATGTCAATTATATCTTAATAAAACTAGGGGAAGTTTTAAAATAATGCATAATATTCGCTGTGATAAATGAACCTTTCCTCACACCATATACCAAAATTAACTAAAAAATGGACAATAGGCCTAAAAAATATAAGACTATATAAATATACTCCTATATAAATATAAATATAAAACTTCTAATGTAAATCTTCTGTGAAAATACTAATGGTCTTGGGTTTAGCAAAGATATCTTAAATGTGACACAAAAAATACAAACTATAAAAAAAATAGATAAATTGGACTTCATTAAAATAAATACTTTTGCTCTTCAAAAGACACTCTTAAAAAAATGAAACGGTGAACCAGATTGGGAGAAGGTATTGCAAAATATGTCTAAGAAAGGGCTTATAACTAGAATATATGAAGAATTTTTTACAACTCAGTAAGAAGACAACATAATTTTTTTTTAATGGGCAAAAAATTTGAAGAGATCCTTCATCAAAGAAGATACATGGATAGCAAATGAACATTTGAAAAAGATACTCAACATCATGAGTCGTTAGGAAAATGCAAAGTAAAATCACAACTATGTACCACTAGAATGGCTAAAAACTTTTTAAAAACTGACCTTACCGAGTGTTGGCAAGGATGCGAAAACTGGAACTTTCGTACACAGCTGGTTGGAATATAAAATGGCAAACACTTTGGAAAGCAGTCTGGCATTTTCTTTAGGGAGTGAAATAACTATCATACAAGGCAGCCATTCTCTCCTTAGATACTCACCCAAGAAAAATGAAAATATGCCCACAAAAGCTTTACACAAATGTTCACAGGAGTTTTCCTAGTAACAACCCCAAACTGGGAACAACCCAAATACCCACCAACAGAATGGATAAACAAATTATGATATATCCATACAGTGGAATGTTATCTGGCAATTAAAAGGAGCAAGCTATTGATTCACACAACATGGATGAACCTCAAAATAACTATGCTGAGCAAAAGGAGACCAAAAAGAGTGTATTTGATTTCACTTATGTCAAATTATAGAAAATGACAGAAAGGGTATCAGTGGTGCCTGGGGCTGGGGTGGAGGAAGAGAGAGATTACAAAAGGGCACGAAGAACTTTTAGGTATGATTCACTGCCTTAATTAAGGTGATGGATTCATGGGTGTTTACATGTGTTGAAACTCAAATTATACACTTTGAATATGTATGGTCAATTGTCTGCCCATTATATTGTAATTTTTAAAAGGTGATTATGAATGAACATGTGTTGAGCATATCTAGGTACACCTAGGCACTGAAGGTGCACACAGAAGTCAATCCAGATACTTTTAAACACAAAGAACAGAAAACCCAACTTAAAGCGGCATAAACAATAATAAAATGCATTATGTCATCTACCTGGAAGGCCAGAGGCTTCAGGTAGAGTTTGATCCTTTCCTTACGACTAGACACCCTATCTAGCTACATCATGGACTCCCCATAATTGTCAGGGAAATCAGTTGCAAATAACAGAATATACTCTAACTAGTTTAAGCAGCCACATAAGTTGCAAAAGGTAAGTCACAATTCTGTTTGTTCCATCACAGTGTAAACATCTTAGTTTTTTTCCTAAATCAACACAGAAACTAGAACATAAATAAAAACCAGATGAATGTACCTCTTCTTAGAAGTCCCCAATACCATATATAAGGAGTCTTAGAACAAAATCAAACCCAAATCTGATCTGATCTCTAGATCTGATTACCACTTCACAGAAAATAGAGAAAGCAGGAGAACATGTTAAATGATACCATGATGATGTGGTCAGTAAAATACTGTAATATCAGGAAATTACACAAGAACAAATGACTAGATTTCTTCAGCAAATAAATTGCAAGAAAAGACAAACAGAGATGGGGGGAATCTAGAGATTAAAAAAGACTTGAGGGGGGAGGGTATAGCTCAATGGTAGAGCGCATGCTTAGCATGCATGAGGTCCTGGGTTCAATCCCCAGTACCTCCATTAAAATAAATAAATAGACCTAATTACCACCGCACAAAAATTTAAAAAAAAAAAAGATGTGAGACATATAACCAATCAAAATATACAAACCTTTTTTAGATCATAATTCAAATAAACTATAAACTAGTAAGTAGTTTACAGTTTTAAATAGTAATAATGATAAACTATAAATAGTAATAGTAACAATAATGATATAGCTGGGGATATTTGAATACTCAATATTTTATAATATTAAGGAATTGTTAATTTTTAGATGTGATAATGATATCCTTATGCTTATAAAAAAAGAGTCCTTATATTTTAGAGATATTGACTATTACAGGTGACATAATATGTCTGGATTTTACTTTAAAATAATTGGGAGTGGAGTAGGGAGATATTGGCTGTGACTTGATAGTTGCCCAATCTGATAATGGGTACACAGGGATAATTCATTATTCTGCTCTCTGGGCCTTTGTATATGTTTGAGATTTTCCATAGTAAAGAGCTCTAAACCAACAGTGAACTTCAGGTGGGAGAGTATAGCTCAAGTGGTAGAGTACATGCTTGGCATGGACGAGGTCCTGGGTTCAATCCCCAGTACCTCCTCTAAAAGTAAATAATAAACCTAATTACCTCCTCCTCCAAAAAATTAAAAAAAAAAAACCAATGAACTTCAGGGTGTGAGAAATGACACCACTATCCCACTGGGATGTACCCAATACTTACTCCAACCTTAGATGGCACACTCTGTCTCTGCCCCAAAGAGTTCAAATTAAAAGTAATTGGGAGAAGTAATACAGCGTGCAGTCTCCTTTCCTCCCACAAGGCACATGATGAGTGAGTAAAATGATCTTATGGGATAAGAGAGAGACTCTGTAATAATGAGTATCAGCTGGGTTTCCAAGGGCTTTTGTTGCTACTTGGCAACGTGCCCCTCCCTTGGTTTGGATTCCCCCAGAAGCAGGTCCCAAGACAAAGATTTGAATGCAAGAGGTTTATTTGGAAGATGATCTCAGGAAAACCTGTAGAGGAGTGGGGACGCCAGTAAAAAGCATTATCAGGTAGGTGACCTCTGTGGGCAGCAGCGCTCCAGTTTGCAGGGGGACCTCCGAGGACCAGCGCAGAACATGCCTCTCAGAACCTCCCCACCTGCGGGGTCATGAGCTGGAGCAAACACCGACTCAGATCAGTTGCCGACTGAGGACTGCTATGGGTAGGAAGGACGGGTTTGTTCTCCCTCACTTTGGGCCATGATGCTGGTAGAGCCGAGCGCAGCCAGAGAGAGAAAAATCCTCCCACAGACAGACGCAGAGTGTGTTGTCCAAGGTGCCCGACCTTGAGAAACCCAGCGGGGCCTGGTAGCAGCAGCTATAGTTCCTCTAAAAGAATGACTGTTAGCATTTTGATCACCTAATCATATCAATATACCCATTGCTTAAGTCAAGCTAAACAAGGTGCCCAGGTGCAGTAGTGCTTTTTTAGGGGGAGGGGTGGTGATGCTTGTGGGACTTTGTCAAAGATAAATGGCTGTGAGCTTGCTTTTATGCAAATCAGCACGCTCTGTCCAGAGCCAACCACTGTGGTGGGGGACATAGCCATTCAAGTGCCTCCCTGTTGAAGAACCAGACACAGTTCTATCTCAGAATGGGAGCAGAATCTTTAAGGCCATCGGGTTAAGAGCCCTTTATTTTCTGTGGAAAGATAAGCTTTTTTTTTTTTTAATGGAGGTATGTGGGATTGAATCCAGGACCTCATGCATGCTAAGCATGCGCTCTACCACTGAGCTATACTCTCCTTCCAAGGAATGATTACCTCTTAAGGATGAGATTTATGTCTGCATGGAGGGTAGGAATTAGGTCCTGAATGATGCAAGATCCCCTTTCACCTCCAGACTTTTCTCCTAGGCACACACCTGCCAAATGGATGTGTGAAAAACAAGTGAACAAATGACTGTCTGAAGGAGTGAATAAAGTGCATTTTTAACGGTCAGGACTATAACCAGGTCATCGTCTCATCTATCAGCCTCCTTTGGGCCCCCTGAAGTAAACAACTTTTTAAAAAATAGACCTTGTTGTTTAGAAATGTTAACCTCAATAGCCACAGCCCTCAGAATTTGAACCACTAGGAAATCAACTCACAGGCTCTTCCTAGTCATTAAACTGTGTGTTTCCTTTATTTGCGCGCGTGTGTGTGTATGTACGAGCCCCTTTTAAGAATGGACAAACAGCCTTGGGATTCCAGAGAAGGGTGGATTTTTGTGTCTGGGTGGGGGTGATGTTTTAGAGAAAGTTAATGTAGCAGGTAACCTGAGTGTTAGGCTTTAAAGGACAAAGAAGGGAATTTCTGAGCATCTACAGCGTGCCAAGCACTGTGCTGAGCCTTGACCTCGGTTTTTCATTTAATCTTCGCAGTAATCTGATGAGGTTTTATTCCCCTTTTATTAGATGAGAAAAGGGAGTTGGCAAATTGGGGATTAAGGGTGTCAACATTTCAGAGCCAGCTTATTGGTCTCCGTGCGGCTGTTTGCGGGAAGAGAGACAAGTAAATGGGTGGTTTCAGTACAAACACTGCTTCTCACCAACCAGTGCTCAGCAAATCACTAAAAAGCCAGAAACCTGGGAGCCCCAAGAAGGGACCTCCTCTGCCAGGAGGGTGAGGAAGCCTTGCCTGTCATCCCAGCAGCCGGGAAGCACCACTGCTTCTCGGGCTTCTGCAGAAGACCCTTGGAGAAGAGTGTCAGGTCATTTTCTGAGTTGAAACAGCTATAGAATTTTCTGTGCACAGCACATTTATGGACCTGGAGAAGTGGCATCAACACCAGTGCCCTGAGCCTTGGACCCTGGAAAGTGTTAAATACACATTGAATTTCAAAGACTTAGTATAAAAAAGAATATCAGTTTCCTCATGCATACTTTTTTATATTGAATACATGTTAAAATGATAAGATTTTTGGATATATTGGGTTAAAGTATATTATTGAAATGATCTCACCTTTAAAATTTGGGTGGGGTTTGGGGGAGGTAATTAGGTTTATTTACTTTGTTTTATTTATTTATTTTTAATGGAGGTACCAGGGATTGAACCCAGTACTTTATGCATGCTAAGCACGTGCTCTACCACTGAGCTATACTCTCCCCTCTAAAATTCTTTTTAAATGTGGCTGTTAGACAATTTAAAGTTACTTATGTGGCTTACTCTAAATTTCTATTGGACAGTACTTCTCTAGAGCTAGGAATAATATGCCAATCTCACAGCTAGGCTGCTCTAGGCAGGAGGCAGGGCTACCACCACTGGGCACTGGCACATTAACTCGGTTTCTGAGCATCATCTCTGATGCTTGGACCCCTACCACCTTGGAGAGCCTTGCCAGTCTTGCCAGCCTTGCCAACAAAAGGGATTCTGCAAGGCCAATGTCGCCTTTCTCATGACACTGTGTTCTGAGTTCAAGTTTATATGGGTGCATCTGATTGGTAATCAGGTCACACTTTTGAGTCCTGGCTACAAAGGAGGTAGGACAGGCAAGTCCTGGCATCTACCTTTGGGAGATGGGAAATGACCAACGTATAAGAAATGGGTTCAAAAGATGCTAGGTAGCTACACATATAACAAATTCTATTACAGGCACCAATCACTGTTCTGCAACATTTTTTGCAGCATGTGGATGACCAGGTCATGAAGTTCCTCTTCACTGGATAGGCACACACATTGAAAGAATCTTGTCTGAGATTTCCTATCAACCTGGAAGAACGGTGCCAACAAACAGATTCTTCTGAGTATAGTTGTATCTTCAATAGCAGGGGTCTCTGGTGAAGCAATATCCTCAATACTCTTGCCCAGTTGTCTTTCTGCCTTACCAGCCCTAAATCATCCAGACGCCCCATCTTCTCTGTGCATCTGGTCAAATGAGCACTGCTGAAAAAGATCCCCTATCTGGGCAGGTTGGTGCTGCCATAAATAATATTCCAACATCAAATGGAAGGGGGTGACTATAGCTCAGTGGTAGAGCGCATACTGTTTATTGTTTCTATTCTCAATCTTATGCTCTTGTTTTCATTATTTTCTTATTTCTTTGGATATATTTATTCTTTTTACAATAAATGTATTAAGGTATAATTTATATAATGTAGTTCACCCATATAAAGTGTACACATTTCCATGGTTGTTAGTGTGTTCACAGAGTTGTACAACCTCTGCAATTAATTTTAGAATGTTTTCATCACTCTACAAAGAATTCTCTATCCATTAACAGTTCCTCACCATTCCCCTCCCTCCAACCCTTTCCCTAGACAATTAATTTACTTTCTGTCTCTACAGATTTGCCTATTCTGGTTATTGCATATAAATAAAAGGATATATGATCTTTAGTGTCTGGCTTCCTTCAGTTAGAATAAGGTTTTCATCCATGTCATAGCATGCAACAGTATATCATTTCTTTTTATAGCTGAGTAATATTCCACTGTATGGATAGATCAGATTTGACTATCTCTTCATCGGTTGATGGACATTTGAGTTGTTTCCACTTTTTGCTTTAATGAATAATGATGCTACAAACATTTGTGTACAAGTTTTTGTGTGAACATGTTTTCAATTCTATTGAGTATATACCTGGGAGTAGAATTGGTGAATCCTATAGTATTCTATATTTAACTTTTTGAAAAACTTCCAGATTGTTTTCCACAGTGACTATACCATTTTATACTTCTACCAAACATGTACGAAGGTCCCAATTTCCTTATATCCTTCCCAACACTTTTATTATTGGTCTCTTTTTATTTTATCAGTCTTAGTGGGTGTGAAATAATACCTCATTGTGGTTTTGATTGCATTTCCCTGATGCCTAATGATATTGATATCTTTTCATGTGCTTACTGGCCATTAGTATATCTTTAGAGAAATGTCCATTTAGATCCTTTGCCCACTTTAAAATTGGGTTTGTCTTATTAATGAGTTGAAGGAATTCTTCATGTATTCTAAATATATCTCCTTTAACAGATACATGATTTATAAACTTTTCTCCCATTTTGGGGGTTTTCTTGATGGTATCATTTAAAGCACAGAAGTTTTTAATTTTGATGGTGTCCAACTTATCTATTTTTCCTTTTGTTGCATGTGCTTTTGGTGTCTTATCTAAGAAACTACTGCCTAATCCAAAGTCGCAAAGATTTATGCTTATGCTTTCTTCTAAGGGTTTTATAGTTTTAGCTTTTATATTTAGAATTTGATCCATTTTGAGTTAATTTTTGTGTATGGTGCAAGGTAGGGATCCAACATCATTCTCTGGTATGTGGATATCCATTTGCCCCACTACCATTCTGTGGGTTTATTTTGCTATTCTCATTCTAAATTTTTTACGATAAATGCCTCACATGAGGCCCAGGTTTGAAAAACCACATTCAACACACCTCTTAAATATAACTGGGGCGTCCACAGCTAGGAGCTGACAGGAAGTGGCCCAGGTACACAGCCAGTGAATGCCATGGGGGGCCATGACATCCTGGCTCCTGCACAGACTGGCTGCCTCCTTCTTAGGAGAAACCAAGTGTAATACCATGATTTATAATAAGAAATATATATTTGGTCTTTGTCCTGTTTCTGACACAGAGCTCCTAAAATCCTTGGAATTTCCTAGGTGATGGGAGCCTGCACAGTGCCTTTTGTTTGTTAATGAGGTGACTTTTGGAATTCACCTAAGGACGGGGCTGGTTGCCAGAGAGCCAGCCATGTGATGAGAGGGTTGGAACTTTGAGTACTAAACCCCCACCACCTCCAGGGAGGGGAGAGGGGCTGGAAGTTGAGCTCAGTCACCAGTGGCCCATGGTTTAATCAACCATGCCTAAGTAATGAAGCCTCCATAAAATCCAGAAGGACTGGGTTGGGAGAGCTTCCGGGTTGGTGAACACATGAACATCTGGGGAGAGTGGTGCATGCAGAGAGGGCATGAAGGCTCCACGCCCTTTCCCTAGACCCTGTCCCATGCATCTCTTCCATCTGGCTGTTCCTGAGTTATAGCCTTTATAATAAACCGGTCATCTAGTGAGTAAATGGGTTTCCTGAATTCTGTGAACCGCTCTTGCAAATTAATGGAACCCAAGGAGTGGGGCGTGGGAACCTCTGAGGTCACAACCTGGACTTGTGATTGGCATCTGAAGCGTAGGGTGGGGGTGGCAGGGGCAGTCTTGTAGGACTGAACCCTTAACCAGAGAAATCTGATGCTCTCTCTGGGTAGACAGTGTCAGAATTGAGTTGAACTGTAGGACACCCAGCTGGTGTCAGAGAACTGCTTGGTGGTGAGGGAATGCCCCCCTCTCACCTGTGCCCACATTATAATTGGCTATAGAACCCTTACCAAATACCCCCAGGAATCCTTTTTCTTGTAACTTCAGAGGCAGCCTGTTTCATGAGCTCCAAGTGTCAGATCGTGGGTTGAGGGGCTGGTCAGCCCGGTGATGGCTGCTCCTGAGGGAGGGCTGAGACTTGGGTTGTGGGGGAGGTGTGGGCTGAGCTCAAGAGTCCAGCTCCTGGAGCTTGTCCCATCCAGTGATAAGGGGCAGGGATGGAGCAAGCAAGGGTCAGGAGGTGAGCGTGAGTCTAAATCACTGCTCTGCCCACAGCTGCTGGGAGGCAAGCCCAGCCTGGCACAGCGAAGATGGCGATCAGCGAGCGAGCAGTGATTGCCCGGCAGGGCACTGGGGGAGGGGGAGAGGCACTCATGCTCATGGCAGAAAGAACATGCCTCCCCACTGCTGCCCGCCTGGAAGCTGTTGGTTTCCTGCAGGGTCCACTGTGTGCAGCTGCTCTGAACCCAGTGGCCAAATGTGAGTCCCACAGAGCCAGCTTTCCCCATGGGCTGGGCTGGGGTCAGAGCATGGGGTTGAGGTGGGGGTCAGGGCGCAGAGCAGGGCACAGGTACAAGGCCATGCGAGTCCCCCGGTGTGGCTCTGGGGCAGCGGGGTCTGTGCAGGCTTGGGCACTTCTCAGAGCGGTTCCCTACATCTTGCAGCCACACCCCCACACCAGCCAGAGGAGAAACCCACCCTCAAGACTGCTGATTCAGCCCCATCTTTTGCTCAGAGGGTGAACTCACACAGAGCGGTGTCCTGTGCCCTCCTGACCCCTCAGAGTGGGGAAGCTGGGTCAGAGCGGGCAGTCCAGGGTGAGGACACCTAGACACTCACGCTGAGCAGCCTCCTTGGTTTCCAGAGCAGCAGCCCTGCATCCTTGGCCCAGACTGCCCACCTCCGCCTCTCTTGCTTCCAATCCCAGCAGAGACACCTTGAGGCTATAAATAACAGGATTGTCTACAGGCCTATATCCATGGGCTTTGTACTGGCCATACTTTAATCGGGGCCCACAGGCAGCCAGGCTGAGAACCCCAGGCTGGAGCGGCCTCGTGCTGGGTGTAGGCACAGGCGTGGGCCTCCCGCGGAGGGTGGTGGCAGCTCAATTCCCAGCCCAGCCGCAGGCGCTGCCAGCTATCTAGCCGGGAGCAAAGAAGTGGCAGGTGCAGCTCGGCCAGGGCCCCAGAACCACAGCCAAAGGTGGGCAGAGGCACTGAGGCAGTGGAGGCCACCGGGAGGGATCCAGGCCAGGTGGGTGGGGCCTCCTCACTGCAGGGCAGGGGCCTCAGTGGTCCTTTGTGGAGGCACTCGTGCCAGGAAGTAGGGGTTGGCTCTCCGTGGCCTTGCCATCCATGTCCTTATTGTCCGGGGTCCCTGTGGGAGGAAGGAGCTCAGCCAGCCCCAAAGGAGGCAGAAGGTGTTTTGGGACCAGGTCTGGGCAAAGGCTTTCACAAAATACCCTAGCTTCCATTTTCAAAATAAATTCCAGATCTGACTCCTTGTCTCTGCCTTCAATGTCATCACCATGGTCCCAGCCCTGCTGCTCTCCCCTGATGGCTGCCAGCCTCCTATAGCCTCTTTGCTTCAACACAGACCCCCTACAGTCTGTTCTCAACACAGCAGCCAAAGTGGTGCTTTTATGATGTAAATCAGACACCCTGGGGCTTGTCCACTGGAAACTCCATAGCAGCTTCCATCTCACTCAGAGGTAAGGCCTCAGTCCCTACATAGGCTCCCAAACTCCCCATGCTCTGGCCCCATTACTACCACCTTCGTCCTTACCACTGGCCCCTTGCTCCTGCTGCATTCACACTGGCCTCCTTGCCCTCAAACACATCAGGTACATTCCTACCTCAGGGCCTTTGCACTGGTTGTTCCCTCTGCCAGGAGCACCTGCCCCAAAACAGCTGCATGACTCACTCCCTTATCTCCTCCAAATCTTTGCTCTAAGGTCACCTGTGCAGCAAGGACCTCTCTGACCACCCTTTCAAAAATTGCAAACCTGTCCCGACCTGTTCCTCTCTCTCCACTTTCCTGCTTAACGTCTCTCCATAGTACGTATCACCTCCAACATCCTCTATCTTTTGCTTCTTCTGTTTGTTTCTTGTTTATTTCATTTTCATAAGGGCTTAGACTTGGCCTTCACTCCCCAGCATCTGCAACCTTGCCTGGCACATAGCAGGGGAGTGATAACTATTTTTGAATAAATACATAAATGAAGGAACAGATGAATCAACTGGCCAGGGGCTCAGGGGGTGGCTGGTGCTCCTTGCTCCTCTGGGGTCAGCCCTGAGCCTGGTATGGGTGCAAGGGGCAGGGCTACCTGGGCCAGGCTGCTGGGCCAGGGCCTGGTCTCTCTCCAGGTGCAGCGTAGTCAGCCAGAAGCAGCCGCCACCCAGGATGATGACGAAGACAAGACATAGGAAGCTTCGCCGGAGACTGAGGAAGTGCTGCAGGTGGGAATCAGGGCCCTCGTCCCGCAGGGCGCTGGAAATCTGCAGAGAAGAGAAAATGGGTCTGCCAGGCCCACCAGGCCAGCCTCCAGGCCTTCCTCCAGGACAGTTCCTCCCCTAGGCCCTCCCCATTCCCTACCCACTTAGGCCTGCCTGGAGTCACCCAGTCTTACAAGTCCAGTGAGGTAGGGGCTGCCGGCATCTCCCAGGATGTGGCTCACTGTGATCTGAAGTGCCCCTGCTGTTCCCCAACACCTGGGCACCACCACAGACTGCAAAACACAGGAGAACCAGGGGAGCTCTGCAAGTGAGGGCAGAGAGCAGGTGCCCCCTCACACCCACTCCTGTTCCCCACCTGCCACGGGCCTGCCTGGCAGCGTGAGAGGCTGGCAAGGGAGTCAGCAACTTCAATGCCTGAAGCACCACCACCAGGACATCAGGCCCCTCCTCGGTTCAGGAAGGTTCCCCAGTCCCCTGGGATGGAGCTGCCAGGCCCCTGATGGAGGCCACCCTTCTTGAGGGTTTGCCTGGAACCAGGGAGACCAGGCCTGCCTGTGACAACACTGATGGGGCTGGGGCGTCCCAGCTTAGAGGCCCAGGAGGCGTTAGTGTGGGCTGTAGGGTGAAGCAGGTGCACGGCTAGGTGTCTGCATGTGTGGGCACCTGGGTGGGGTGGTGTGGGGGCTCAGCCTCTCTCTCAGGAAGTTGAAGCCCCTCTGGGCAGAGACTAAAGGCAGCCTTGCTGGAAAGACCTACATCGTAGGGGGTGGAAGGTTAAGAATATGAATTCCGGAGTCAGGTTGTCTTGGGTTCTAATCCCACGTCCCCCACTCGCTAGCTGTGTGACTTTGGGCCAGCCACTCCACTTCCCTGTGCCTCAGGCTCCTCATCCCCATATGGGGCTAATAGCACCTGCATGGAGGATTTTGTTTATTATCATTCTCCATCTGCTACCTGGAGGCTTCAGGTGGACATCAGACAGAAATAACGCCCTATGAGTCCAGGAGGCAGAATGCTTCTGGGCATTTGAATATGCTGTGCCTTCTGCCTGGAGAGCCTTCCCCTCTCTGGTCCAGCTGGAGCATCCCTATTTGCCCTTCAGGACTGACTTTGGGCTCACCTCCTCCGTGAAGCCTTCCAGAGTTCAGGTGCCTACCCTGAGCTCCCACAGCCCCTGTGTGCATTCCTAGCTGAATGCACATTCCCCACAGCTGGAAGGGTTCCATCTTTGTCCACCTCCCCTCACCCCTACAGCGTCTGGGCAGCAAAGCTCCTGCCTAATTTCTCCCAGGCTCCCTGGGGTACAGCAAGGCGCCAGGCACAGAGGGGACTCGCTGAGAGTCTGCCAACTAAGTAAGTCAGGTAGAACCATCTGGGACACTGGTCCCAGGAGAAACTCTGCCAGAACCCAGGGGTGCAACGAGGGACGGGTGTTGGGGGAGGAGGGGTTCAAGCAGAAGCCACATGGTCAAGTGGTCCCAAAAGGGCAGCCACAGGGGAGCTTTCCACCCCAGAGTCTTATCCCCAAGGACTAGCTGTCCATAATCCAAGCCCATCAGAGAATAATAACAATGATAGTTACTGACATTTATTAAATGCTTCCTGTATGCATTTTATATATCTCCTATATATATTTTCTATATCCACTCAACCAACCCATGAGGGAGATACAATTACAATCCACATGTTACAGATAAGGAAACCCTCCACAGAGAGGGTGAGTAACTGGCCCAGGGTCACCCAGCCAGGAAATAGCAGGGCTGAGATTTGATCCCAGGCCTTCTCCTCCAGGGTCTGACCATTGATTACTCTGCCATTAGGAGCAAGGAGGAGCCTCTCCAGCAATATTTATGCATTTGCTATAGAATGTTTGAACAACAGCAAGGGGAACTAAGAGGACAAACTCACCCCTAGCCTCACAAGTGGGAAATTGGTAGCGAGAAGAGGGAAAAGTGCTCCTGGCAGGGGACAGGGTGAGCCAAAGTGGAGGCAGGAGCCCAGGGACTGGGAGCCGCAGGACTGGAGAGAGGAGCCCTGTGGGTGGGCAGGGCACTCCCGAGGATGACCGGCTGGTCCTGGAGTCACTGGCACTGAGCCACTCTGTCCAGGTGATGAGAGAAACCGGGCCTCCCACTCATCACTGGGACCTGCCAACAAGCCTGAGAAGGAACTGACCACAGCTTTGCACCTTCCCCAAGTGCTTCCTTCTCACCCCATAATTATGTGATTACTCGCTGGTGGTTCTGGGCAGAAGGGCAGGGCCTCCTAGAACATGGGCCCTAAGCATCCAGAAAAGTCCATGCAGGGGCTAGGGCTGCTTGGATCCTCAGAGAGCCATCCCTTTCTCCCTTCCCAGGAACTCGGACCTGCTGGAGCCAGACCAGTCCCTGTTGCTGGTGGTGGGAGAGGTCTGTCTCCCCAAGCCAGTTCAGGGTCCCCAGGTCTCCATACAGCCGAGGGGCCAAAATTGGGCCCCCCACCAGCAGCTGGAGAGCCCAGAAGGTAATTTTAGAAGTTCAGAGGCTTTTGAGTTCCCAAAATGCCAGGCTCACTCTATTCTGAGACAAAAACACCTCTGTTTTTGACTCACCCATCTTAGAAGAGCTGTTCCCTTTATAGCCTGGGGCATAACCAGCGCCGATCAAGGGTCTGCACAAAGTCTGAGTGGCAGCCACCAGGTGCAGACTCCCTGGCAGCCTGCCTCCCATCCCCGACTCAAGCCTCACACCCAGACACCCCTGGGAGTGTGAGACAGACAAGAGAGCAGACGGCCACCTAGGGGCAGGAGGCAGTGCGGGAAAGCATGGAGACACTGATGGAGAGAGAACGGAAGAGTGACTGACGACCACCCATCTGGGCTAGGGGATGGTTGCCAGGGGTGGTCTGAGGTGGGTCTTGGCTGTGACAGGGCCAGATCCTTTTTATTAACTGACCTAACAGGAGGCAAGGTCTTCCCAGTGCGCAAGGAGTGAACTCCCCATTGGAGGGTGTGTGAACAAGGGGAGGGACTGGGCTAGTCAGAATTTTGCAAGGGGTTCATGGGCTGGGCGGCTGGCTGTGCTAGACCAGCGATCTCCAGGTGCCTTCTGAGCAACATCGCCATCAGGATCCCATGGGACATTCATTAGAAATTCAGACCCCTGGACCCCAACATAGACCCAACCAAATTAGACTCCAAGGACAGAGGGCCTGGAAGCTGAGCTTGTAACAAGCTCCCCCAAACCCAGTTCTTATGCCCCATGAAGCTTGAGAATCACTGGACCAGAGAGCCCCTGAGGCCCATCCCCCAGAGAATCTGGATTCTCCTCCTTGTGGAGAAGGGGGGCAATGAGAGGAGTGTCCTTGAGGCAGGACTGACGTGCGGCCCGGGGAGTCCTCAGCGACCCTCAGGAACACCTGTGACGCAGACACTAGCTCACTGGTCCCTGGCAGCCTGGGCGTAACTGGTAGGTCCTGTCTTTCTACCTACTGCGCACGTGAGCAAACCAAGGCCAGAGAGGTTGCTACTTAGCCAGCCAGAGAGCAGCAGAGCTGGGAGTGGAAACAAGTGGGCTGTTCTAGAACCCTGGTTCTTGGGCTCTGCTGCCCTCTCACCTTCTCTGCCTCAGGAGCAAGGGCAGGCGAGCAGATGGGACCTCCCTGCACTTCCTGCCACACCAGTGTCCCCTACACACTTCCTGCCCCTGCCTGCTTCCTCCCCAGCCCCCATCCCACTCCCTGCTGGCCCCTCTCCACCCACCTCCCCTCCTGCCCCCTGGAGGCTGCTCCTGCCTCACCTCTAGAAAAGGAACACCTATGTCCTATGTGGAACCTATGTCCTGCCAGCTCCAGCTGCCATCCTCCTCAGTGCAGCTTCTTACAGGAGTTATACTCTGGGTCTCCTCGCCTCCCACCTTTCCTCACCCTGCTCTGAGCTGGCATCTGTCTGCCTCTCCACTGCACAGCCCGGGTCCCCACAGCCCGCCCCTCACCAGCATTTGGCCCAAGACCACTCCCTCCCCAAGCCTTCCCCTCTCTGCCAGAGGACTGGGCTCCAGGAACTGCAGGGACTGGTCCAGCTCTGGCCACCAAAGTGTCACAAGGCCGTCCTTCACTGAGGGCCTTCGGGAAGGTGGGCAGGTGGGGGAAGGGGAGCAGAAGCTTTCCTGGGATGACAGGTCCTGGCTAAGCTATGGGGGCTGCAGGCCTCTGAGCCTGGGGAGGGGGGTGGGGAACAGCGGGTGGGCTGGATCACGTCCAGCCCGTCCCCCAGGGCAGCGCCAGTCAGCTCCCCAGCAGAATCAGATGGTTTAGACTATGGCTGACTGGCTCCCAGCCCCTCCTCTCCCCTGACCCCTGCCCCCAACCCAGACACAGCTCTGCAAAGAGCCTGGCTCTGCCAGGTTAATCATTCTTGCAGACACAGACACTGGGGAACACGGGCGCAGTCCTCACATATCTGGGGGCTGCCATGTGGAGCAGGGGGCAGGAGCGTAGGGGACAGGCAGAGGGAGCTGGGGCAGGTTTCAGAGCACAGGCTGGGGGGTGGGTAGTTCATTCCCTGTGCCTGCAAGTGGGCGACCCCACTCAAGCCAACGTCTGCCAGCACGATCCCATGTACCGAGGGCTTTCCCTCAGGCTAGCTCGCTCACCCCGCCAGGCCGGTTGTGATTACCCCTTTTTATAGGCAAGGAAACTGAGGCCCAAGGCCATTCAGCAGGTCTGTGGCTGAGTCTGGGCTGCAGCCCAAGTCTCCTGTATGAAGGGAGGAAAAGAGAAGATCCACCAGCCCTGCAGCTGATACACCCACCCAGGAGTCAAAGACAGGGCAGCCCTGTCTACACTTGCTGAGCCTGGGCCGTGGGGACAGGGAAGAACATCTAGACAGAGAGCGAGCCTCCGGTCCACAGTAGTATTCAAGCAGGTCTTGCTGGCTAGTTAAATGACTTCCCTTCCTCACAGCCCTTTCAAACCAAGATTCCAGGATGCCAGGCTTTCTTTGGGAGACGGACGATGAGAGAGCAGAAACCTCTGACCTGCTATCAGAACCCAAGCCAGCATTCTCGGTGCTGGACACCAGGCAAAAGCTCCACACAGTTCATCTTGTTTCACCCACACAATAATCCATGAGGTGTTTTCATCTCCATTTTCCACACACAGAAACTGAGGCTTGGAGACACAAAGTGACTCGCCTAGGCCACACACAGTAAGTGGCAGAAGCAGAGCAGAAACCCAGGCCTGTTTCCTGAATCCAGGTTCATGCCCCTGCACTAGACAGCTCTCAGCCGACTGCCAAGCTGCTCTGGTTCCCTCACGCCCAGCATTAGACCATGCCAGGCTGCCAGGAGGCAGGAGGAGGGCTCTTGGGGTCCCCCTCGGTCTGGGACCCTGCATAATCCACAAGGGCATAGCCCTTCAGTGTTCAAAAACTTCCCCTGCACGTCTCCTAGAAGGAGGCAGGGAGGCTGAGCAGAGAGTGTGCGGCTCAAGAAGGGCGGTGCTAGACTCTGAACCCAGCAGTCGTGTGATCAGGACAGCAGCAGGCCTCGCTACAGCCTGAGCCGGCCCCTTGCCTTGCAGCCCCTGATACGGAAGCTGGGGCAGCCTGGACCCACCTGGGCTCAGTGGCCTTGAAGTCTGGCATCCCTGTCTGCACACCGAAAGCGGAGGCCTGCATACTGAGAAGGAGTATGGTCAAGAAAGAGGGAGGGAGGGAGCCCTAGAGACAAAAAGCCTGGGCCCCAGTCCTGGCTCAGCCTCTGCATGCTGTGTGAGCTTGGTCCAGGCACCTGCCCTCTCTGAGACTCCATTTGCTCATCTACAAAATGGGAGTGATGGTCAGAGATATGTTTGAGAGTGTCAGGGAGGCCCCTGGTCCAAGGTAATTGTTCATTGACCTTGGTTCCCTAACCCATGGTCTCTGAAGCTCTCCCAACCTCCAGTGGCCACTCAACAGCAGAAGTCCAGTGGTGAGTCCACAGTGTTCAAGAGGCCCCAGGACCAGCCCTCCACTCCAACTGCCACACCTACCAGCAGGATGTCAGCGACCACTGCGCAGCTGCAGGATAGAAGCAGCTCCCCAAGGGCCAGGAACGCCTGTGGACACAGGGCAGCCAGGGTGAGGCTTTCTGGACCTCGCGCCTACCCCTCCCCATGTTGTTTCTTCCTACCCGAGGAGAGGGAGATTCAGGCGGCACAGAGGAAGGCACTGTTGAGACTTACTGGGGTGGATGAGGTCTGGAACTATTTTCCCAGTTCCAGCAGCCGCCAAGATGGGTAGACATTCTCATGGGCAGACAGGCAGCCATGACCCAGACGGGAGTGCCAGGGATGAGCTCTCCCCCTGATGGATGGCCCCCAGGGTCCAGCCCTTGAGGTCACCCAGGGGCTGCAGGAGGAGGCAGTCAGGACTCCCAGGCCACTTTTAAAGATGGGGAAACAGACTTAGAGGAGAAAGGTCCAGGGGCTGCTTCAGGCTGCCCACCCCTCCCCTTGTTCCCTGAAGGCCTGTGTACACCAAGGAGGTGCCTACTGAATGCCAGCCAGACCACTTGGCCCAGGCACCCCATCGACAGCCCTGCCCAGGCCATCCCCCTCCCAGACCCCTAGAGCGGCGCAGGGAGGTAAGCAAGCCTGGCACAGTGAAACTGCCGGGTCAGAGCCGGGGCTTGCCAGAGGTCGATAGCTGGCCCAGGGCAAAGCCAGCCTGGAATACTGGGGGCTTCCGGCCCCATCCAGCACCCACCCCCACCCTGCGCACCTGTGGGGCTGGGATAACCTTGTGTGCCAGCCCCCTGCCCCAATATCTGCCAGCAACAGGAGGCCCCTGTGGGCCTGTCCCTCCCAGCTCCCCGAACCCCCCAGCTACTAACAAAGGATTAGGACAATCCTCATTGCACTCACTCAAGAAGAGTTTAATGAAGCAGCAAGGAGGGATAAAAGGCTCATTTCTCAGAGCTTCTAAGAGCTTATTGCGGGAGTGGAATTAGTCATTCTTGGAGTCACGGGACTGTGCCCAGGGCAGCCCAGGCTCCAGCACCCAAAGGCTTGCAAACACCCAGGACAGAGGAACCAAAGGAACTGAATACTTGCCAGGCACGTCCACCCTTGTCACCCATCTAACGCTCAGCCACCTCATAAGACATATCATTACACCCATTTCACAGATGAGAAGACTCAGGCCCCAGGTCACACATCAAGCCACTCTCCGGTGAGCCCCTCACCCCCATGGCTGACCCTGTGCGAGGTGGGGGACAGGAGGCTGTCCGAGAGGCCCCAGCAGCCACAGTGCTGGGGAAGGCTGGCACAAAGGAAGTCAGAGGAAAGCCTAGAATGCGGAGGGCTTCCCAGTGGAGGTGGCGCTGAGCAGAGCCCTGAAGGATGCGCAGGATCAGGATGGGCTAAGAAGAGCCCCCAAGCCACGCCAGACAGAGAACCCCCATGAGCAGAGGTGAGGAGGCTGGGCAGGCAGGAAGGTGGCCCAGCGCTGCAGAGAAAGGGCTGGATGCACCAAGGAGGGGGAGTAGCCGTGTGTCCTCCCAGTCTCACCAGCCCTTAGGCCGCCGCAAACTGGGGAACCCTGAGGGCAGGGTGGGTCTCCCTCTGGGCCTGGGGCCGGGGCCAGGCACCCACAGAGGTCTGAATCAGGAAGCGGCTGGCGGGCGAGTCTTAGGCGGGGCCCAGGCAGTCTGCAGACCCACATTCCAGCTTGACAGGGTCTGCCAACCCGGCCTCCTGGAGCCACATGAAAGTCCTGGCAGCTGACGCCCATCCTTCCCTCAGTCAGACTCCCACCTCCACCGGGGCTGCCAGGCCGCTGCCCTCCTCACAACTGCCGCTCGAGGGCATCCCGCCCTCCATGCCCCGGGCACCAGCCCCTCCAAGCTGTGCTGTCTGCTGGAGCTGAGGCCCCCGCCTCATCTCTCCCCGGCTCCTTCACGCCCACAGGACATACTGAAATACACCTTTTCCTTCCTCCAGCTGGAGTAGGGTGGATCCTGACCCCAAAATAGAGCCGACAGGAGGGAGGCTGCAGCCACAATGGGACCTTTCAGGTGAAGAAGCCGCCCCAGGAGGCCAGGTTTCCTCAGACACACCTGGAAACCCACCCCATGCCACCAAATCCTCGTCTCCACGGGATGGCTTTGAGGGGTGAAGGGCCCAGCTGCGGAGAGGCTGCCGCCTAATCCTGTAATTACAGAGTCTCTTGAGGCGGCTGCCTGGGCTCAGGGAGGGACACTCCATCAGAGAGGTGCGCCCTCCTGGGGGTGGACGGCCTGGCCCCACCCTGCCACGTGGGGCCACCCTGGGAGGTCACCACCCCTCTGGGCCTTGGTTTCCCCAGCCCTACAACGGTGGGGTGGCTCAGATGCCACACCAGGTGCCTCCAGGGCCAACTGCCTAGGCTGTTAAAGCTGGGAGTTTGTGTTCCCCACGGGCTGCGTGTGAATCAGGTCTTAGAGTCCGAGGGCTTCCACGACCACTTCAGACTTGGGTTCCGTGATCATAAAACAAAACAAACAAGAAGAGCCGTGGTTTGAGGTCAAGTCACGGTGAAGAATGAAGCCAGCTGTTCAAAGCTCCTCTGGCATAGGTCCCTCAGCCCCACCCCGGACACCCTCTCCTGCATGGCCACAGGCCCTTTGCACTGTCCAGGTCCCCAAACCAGCTCTCTCCTGCTGTCCCCGCCCATCCCCCTACCCTGCATTACTGTCCTCACCCAGGGCAGTTGAGGCAGCTGAGACAGGCCCAAGGCATGGACTGGCCCTCAGCAAGCTGCACAAATTGCTTTTCCCCAGAGGTGTCCTCTGTCGCTCAGACCAGACACAGAGAGAGGGAGGACACATGCCTTGTTTGCCCTCCAGTCACTGATTCCTGTCCATTCTGCATCCTAAATGTCCCTCAGATCTGCTCCCTCCTCCCATCCACTGTGGGAGGCCTGGTCCAGGCCACCCCGGGTCCCTCCTCCCCACCACTTTCCCAGGCCCCATCATCCCTCCTGACAGCAGCCCCGGAGGGGACTTCCAAAAGGGAAATCTGACTCTGCTCTTGTCCCCTTAGCGCCTGTGCAAGCTCCCCTGCACCCTGGCTCAGTCCCCCTGGGCGACAGGGCCTGGGAATGCTGCCTGGAGCCTGAGAAACGTGGAGCCCCTCAGCCCCGGGCCTTTTCCATTTCAGACTCAAGAGGATTTCCCTCAAGCTGGGACCACGACAATGAATACTTCTGGCCTGAGTCACCCCTGGCCGGAGCAGCGTGCGTAGACACACAAGCTCACACACAAGAGCTCCAACACATGTGCACTCATACCTAGACACACAACCTGGGAGACACACACAAAACTCACGCACCACAAGGACACGCATATGCAGGGCAAAGGGATGATATTCTAAGTATTAAAACGTGTGGCAAGAGTACCAACCAACCAGACGGCGGCTGCCAACACTGGTGCAGGCTTGCTGGGGTGAACTTGCTGGAAAATGGCCTAGTGTGTATGCTTGCAGGCTTGTGGTCTCATAACACGGACAGCAAGTTGTCCACACACAGTCACACGGGCACACACACGTATGCAGGTGCACAAGCTTGCTCCTCCTTTTGTACTCATGCACGTACATGCACACAGATGTGAACACACTCATACCTTCACACACACACACCCCTCCTCATGCACACCTGCACACACAGGTAGGCATGGGGAAGGAGCAGGAGAGAAGCTGGGGCACCCGCCCCAGAGAAGGCTCAGCCCCTGCCGGGTAGAGAGGACAATGTCTTTACCCTGGCCCATCTCAGTCTTCCAGCTGGGCAGTAACTGAGCTCTGAACTACAAAGAATGGATTCTAGGCGTCCCCAGGAAAGGAGAAGGCAAACATCTCCCAAGGGCTAGCTAAGGTCCATCCTCCCCTTGCACGGGTCACCTCTTCGCTCAGTGTGTTTGAGACAGATGGGACGCAGGCCCCCAGCACAGAGTGGCTGCCAGCAAGCTGCCGGGCTGGCTGGCACACTTTGCCCCTGGGCCTGCCAACCTGTAATTGCAGGCCTGGCTTCAGGGCATAAGGGCACCGCCCAGCTACCCGGGGGCCAGCAACAGCCCAGCAGCCTGGTAGGCAGGCGGGTGGGGAATGAGCTCCAGTCCTCCTGGAGGATTCAGCTGAGACTGCAGGCTCTCCATGAGGGCTCTGCTGCCCATCCAGGAAGAGACCTGTTAGATCCTGGCAGGAAGGTAGGGCCCTCCAAGGAAGGAAAAGGGGGGCCTCTCTCAGCCCCCCTGAGGCAGCCCCTGGCAAGGCCCACTTCCTGTAGCCCAACATGCAAGAGAAAAAGGGCTTATCCAAGAAGCCCCCCAGGGCCAAGTGGTAGGAGAGATCCCCAGAGCTGGGGCACCTGCACAGCCCAGCTGTCTGGGCTACCTGGGGTGAAGGCAGATCCTACAGCCAACCCTAGAATCCTTAGCTGACCCTGACTACAGCTATGATGGACACACATCCTGGCTGCTCCCCACCAACCACCGCATAAGGCTCCCTTGTGGGCACCAGGCTGGGCAGACACAGGGCCTGCACCTTTGGTCCTTGCTCAGGAGTCTTCAAGCTAAGAAGGTAACATTCTGTCCCAGATGTAAAGACCTTGGTGACAGCCAAGCTGGCTCTGCTCTGTGTGGTGGTGGCCACATCTCTCCTTGTGCAAACAGGGAACTCAGAGTTATGATCTAGCTTGGGCTGGAAGGAGCCTTAAAGATCATGTAAGGCAACTCCTGTATAAAGATGGAGAATTGCAACTGCATATTTCCCTTCCCCCTCAAAGTGAAAAACAGGAAGTCAAGGGGGAGGGTTTAGCACGCATGAGGTCCTGCGTTCAAGCCCCGGTACCGCCATTAAAACAAACAAACAAAGAAACATAATTACCACCACCACCCCCCAAAAAATAGGAAGTCAGGGGAGAAAATATTTTTCACCAAGGAAAAGAACAAAGCCTAATGAGGTAAGTATAAAATATTGGCAGCCAAGAAAACAAACAAACAAACATATGATTCTGGAGTATAGCCCTTCTCAGCTTCCCACTCCCCAAAGCTGTTCTCCAAAACCCCCACATCTGGAGGGAAATAAACTGAGTAGGGGTCTCTTATACCCACTCTTAACTAAGAACCCAGTGGGAAAAGCTACTGGGGAGAAATGGGTAAAACTGGAGAAAGTGAATAATGACTCCAGTTACTGACTCCACCTGAAAACGGCCCTCGTTTCAGAAGGGAATCCTGGTAATTAAGTAGAAGGAACCCTGTGGTAGAGCATTTACCTAAATCCAAGGAGAGCAGAGCCCAGGTGTTCTGACAAAGGCTCCTCCTGCTTCACCTGAGCCCTGTAATTTCCTCAGGCAACAAAACCTAAGACTCAACTCTCAAACTGCAGCCCCTTTGGAGAAGAGAATGGTCACAGAGAAGGCTGGAAGAGAGTCAGAAACAAGAGTCCCCCAAGCTACATCAAAGCAAACCTGCTATCGGAGCAAAGATGTCCAAAACCAGACAAGGGAAAAGCACTTAGCATGTGAACTGTGCAAACGTACAGAAAAAAGAAAGACAGAGGGAGGAAGGGATTGGGGGGAGGAAAAAGAAGGAAGGAAGGAGAAAGAGGAAAAAGAAAGAGAGAGGAAGGGAAGGAGGAATGGGGGTAGAGGAGACGAAAAAAGAGAAAGAAAGAAAGAGGAAGGGACAGAGATGGAAAAGGAGGGAGGGAGGGTGAGAGGGAAAAGGAAGTGAAGAAGAAAGGAAGGAAGGAAGGAAGGAAGAGAGAAATGGGAGAAGAGGAAAGGGGGAAAAGTGGAAAAGGAAGAAAAGAGAAAGGGAGGAAGGAAGAAAAAAGAATACAACCTAAAAGACAAATAAGAGAAGGAACAGGAAGAAATTCCTTATAATTGTTTCAAACCATATTGAACATTAATTCAGTAAGGAAAGAGTTCAAAGATGAAATGAACCCCCAAGAGGATGTAAAAGATATCACAGGCCTATGGAAATAAACGGAGGAACAAACATTATTACAGAACTAACAAAAATGTTTAGAAACAGAATAGACATCAAACGAAGTAGAGTCATGGATACAGAGAAAAGACTTGAGATAATCTCACAGACTGATTGATTTTTGAAAACATTTAGAGAGGAGTAAATGATACGGAAGACAGACAGAGAGGATCAGGCCTGGGACTATGGTGTGGCAGGGAAGCATCTAGGGTACCAAACTTAAGGAGGCACTCAGTCTCTGAGTTGCGGAAGTACAGAGTCAGCCCCTGAGAGTGAGTGCCTCCTTAAATTGTGTGACCTCTATGCCTTGCTGGCCTCATCCTAGTCCCAGCCCAGAAGATGATCCAATACAGCTAAAACATCCAACAAAAACAAACAGAAGAAATATTCAAAGAGATGAGACAGGGAGGGAGGATACTCAAGACTGCTTCAGCAGATAAGAACACTGTTCTGAAGAAATTTTTATGTGATGTAGAATAGTTAGCATCAAAACATAGCCAAGTTGTTGTGAGCAGCTACTAACATGGCTCCAGAGAACCACACCTCTTTTCTCACCCTTGTGTAGTCTGGACCTAAGGGTGTGATTTTAATGAGCAGAACACAGCAAGAGTAATGGGATACCACTTCTGTGATTAGGTTACAAGAGATTGCGACTCCCCTCAATAGACTCATCTATTGCCTTCTCAGCCTGCACACTTTCATGAAGGGAGGTGCCATATGAAAGAGGCCAACACAGCAAAGGACCCGAGAGCAGGCTCCAGCCAACAGCCAATGAGGAGTTGAGCCCCCAATCCAACAATGTACAAGGGTCCAAATGCTGCCAACAACCACGGAGTGAGCTTGGCACTGGATCCCTCCCCAGTTGAGCATTCAGATGAGACCACAGACCCTGGACTAACACCTTGACTGCAGCCTGCAAGAGACCATGAAGCAGAGCACCTAATGAAACTATGCCTGGATTCTTGACCCACAGAAACTTGGGACATAATAAACGTGTGCTGTCTTAAACAGCTACATTTTGGGATGAATTGTTATGCAGCAAGAGATAACTAATACACCAGCTAAGCTACTGAATTTCAAGAATAAATCCTGAAATCTCCAGGTATCCAGATGGAAAAAATGAATCAAATGAAAGATTTTTAAAACTTTATTCCCCAGTTTATTGGCAATATTTGATATCAAAAGACAATGGAACAAATGTCTGCAAAGTCATGAGAGAAAGAAAATGGAAGCCAAGAATATCATACCCAGTTGATGTTGCTCAGCTAAAGAGGAAAAGAGGAGAAGACAATCTCAAATATGAATGAATCAAAGGAATACAACCTCTCTAGGTTTTTTTTTGAGGGGGGAGCACAGAATAGATTAAAAACTATTTAACCACAAAAAACTGGATAGACAGTTACGAGCTGAACCATACTAATGAACTCAGGAATGGAGAATCTATGTAACAGACTGACAATGAGTATTAAAACTATTTAAATCTGAGACTACTATCAAACAACTATTAGGACTATGTTTATAGAATAGAGTGTGAATGTTATAAATCTAGAAAAAGTAAAATAAATAATGTAACTAACAAAAGTCAAGAGGCTGGGAGAGAAGAAGGTGGGAGATGAAAAAGGCTGGTCAGAAAGAAGGCAAGAATATACAATGCAGAAAAGACAGTCTTTTCTGCAAGTAGGGCTGGGAAAGCTGGACAGCTGCATGTAAATCAATGGAGTTAGAACACTCGCTCACACGACACACAAAAATAAACTCAAAATGGCTTAAAGACTTAAATATAAGACATGACACCATAAAATGCCTAGAAGAGAACATAGGCAAAACATTCTCTGACATAAATCATAGCAATGTTTTCTTAGATCAGTCTCCCATGGCAAAAGAAATTAAAGCAAAAATAAACAAGTGAGACCTAATCAAACTTACAAGCTTTTGTTTTGTTTCATGAGGGGGAGGTAACTAGGTTTATTTATGTGTTTATATTTGGAGGAGGTACTGGGGATTCAACCCAGGACCTAAAGCTAAGCATGCACTCTACCACTTGAGCTATACCTTCCCCCTCCAAACTTACAAGCTTTTGGACAGCAAAGGAAACCATAAACAAGATGAAAAGACAACCTAGGGACTCGGAGAAAATACTTGCAAACCTTGCAACAGACAAGGGCTTAATTTCCAAAATATGCAAACAGCTCATATATCTCAATATCAAAAAACCAAACAACCCAATCAAAAAATGGGCAGAAGACCTAAATAGATATTTCTCCAAAGAAGACATCCAGATGGCCAATAGGCACATGAAAAGATGCTCAACATCGCTAATTACTAGAGAAATGCAAATCAAAACTACAATGAGTATCACCTCACACTGGTAAGAATGGCCATCATTAAAAAGTCTACAAATAATAAATGCTGGAGAGGGTGTGAAGAAAAGGGAACCTTCCTACACTGTTGGGTGGAAATGTAAATTGGTGCAGCCACTATGGAAAACAGTACAGAGATTCCCTAAAAAACTAAAAATAGAGTTACCATATGATCTAACAATCCTACTCTTGGGCGTATATCCAGAAAAAACTAATTCAAAAAAATACACGCACCTCAGTGTTCATAGCCGCATTATTTACAGTAGCCAAGACATGGAAGCAACCTAAATGTCCATCAACAGATGAACTGATAAAGAAGATGTGGTATATATATATACTTCAGCCATAAAAAAAAGAATGAAATAATGTCATTTGCAGCAACATGGATCGACCTAGAGATTATCATATTAAGTGAAGTTAAGCCAGAAAGAGAAAGACGAATATCATATTGATATCACTTACATGTGGAATCTAAAATATGATACAAATGATACAAATATTTACAAAACAGAAACAGACACACAGACATAGAAAACAAACTAATGGTTTATAGGAAAGCAGAGGGAGGGATAAATTAGGAGTTGGGATTAGCAGATACAAACTACTACATACAAAAGAGATAAACAACAAGGTCCTACTGTACAGCACAGGAAACTATATTCAGTATCTTGTAATAAACTATAATGGAAAAGAATATATATATGTCTAACTAATCACTTTGCTGTACATCAATAACTAATACAACATTATAAATCAACTATACTTCAATTTTTTTGAATATATATGTTTAAAAATAAGAAGGCTGGTCAGGATTCATCAATAAGTCCAAAATTTTAAAATTAATTTCAAGTTAAACAATTCCTCTAATTTCATTTCAGTTTCTTCAGGTAAATTCACATAAATGAATTAAACATTACATGATTCCATTTATATGAAATATCCAGATTAGGCAAGCGTTTAAGACAGAAAGTAGATTAGCAGTTACCTAGAGCTGGGATAAGGGAAAGGTTGGGGGAAAATGGTGAATGACGATAATGAAAATGAAGTTTCTTTTTGAGGTGATGAAAATGTTCTAAAATTGATGTGACGATTATAAAACTCTGTGAATATACTAAAAACCCACTAAATTGTGCACTTTAAATGGGTGAATTACACCTCAATAAATTTGTTTTTAAAATTACCATAGAACCTCAGCTTAATAAAAAATATTTCAAAAAAAACACACAAATCTGTGTGTAAAGACAGAAAGACACATATAGAATGATGATCCATAACAAAAGTGGAAGTAAACAGGCCAAGATGTTAAGAGTAACTAATTCTGGGGGAGGAATAAATGGGAATCGTTATTGTCTTTGCTTTTGTGCTTTTCTGGTTTTGCTTTTGTTTTTCAGTTTCCCCCAAATCAAGATAGAAAGGTTACTGGACAGAGTGCAGTGGAGTGACTCGTTGGCCCCAACTCTTGTTTTCACAGTGGTAGCGCGATGCATCCACATCCCTGACATGTCAAGTGCCCCAGAGCATGATTCTTGGTCCTTTTCCCTTTCCATCCAAGCTCAGTTCCTCGGTGATCTCATTCGGACTCATGGCTGTAAATAACCAGCCTAGACCTCTCTCCCAAACTCCAGACTCATACATATCCAACTGCCTCTGAACATCTGCAGTCAAATGTCTTCAGAGGCATCTCAAATTTAACATGTCTAAAATTGAACTTCTAACCCCACCCTTTCCAAAAAAAACAACTCCACACTCCTCTCAGCCTTCTTCATCTCAGTAAATGGCCACTCCATGTTTCCAGTCGCTCAGGCCAAAAACCCTGAAGTTACACTCGACGAATCACTTTCTCTCACACTCTACACCCACCCAGTCAGGAAATCCTGTTGCTGCCACTTCCAAACATACCCCGAATCTGACCACTTCTTCACACTTCCTCTAGAACTAGCCTACGTCAAGCCACAAGCATCTCTTGCCTGTATTATTGGAAACCCTCCTAATGGGCTTCCCTGTCTCTGTCTTTGTCCTTTTTCACTCTGTTATAAACACAGCAGCTGGAGAGACCTTGGTAAACCACGTGGTGGTTAGTTACAAAACAGCCTCCAAGGAATCAGGCTTCTTGGTATTCACACCCTTGTCTAGTCCTCTTCCCCGGTGAGACTAAGCTGGCTTTGCACTTGGCTTCTGCCAATAAATAAGGCAGAAGCGACGCTATGCTGTTCTTGGCCTACGCCTTAAGAGACACGGCAGCTTCCATTTTTGCTTTCTTGGAATGCAGGTCTGAGACCACCCTATAGGTAACTGGGTTAGCCCGGGAGAGGATGAGAAGCCACATGGAGGAGCATGGAAGAACCGACAGCCAGACATGAGTGAAGCCAGCTTGGCTGTTCCAATCCACCCAGTCTTCCAGGGGAAGGCTGCCATAGGAGTGAGCACAGGTGAATCAGCTGAGAAGCCATTCAGCCAACTCAAAGAATCATAAGGACTAATAGGGAGGGGGTATATAGCTCAGTGGTAGGGCATGTGCGCGGCATGCATGAGGTCCTAGGTTCAATCCCCAGTACCTCCATTAAAAGAAATAATAAATCATTGTTTTAAGCACCAAGTTTTAAGTCGATTTGTTACTCAGCAAAAGGTGACTGATACAAAGCCTCACACAGATCATCTCACTTCTGTGCTAGAAATCCTCTACTGGTTTCCCATTTCACTTAAATTGGAAGCAAAGTCATCCTATGTACAGGGCTCCACACCATCACGGCCCCCACCACCCTGCCATTCCGTCTGAGCTCATCAACTCTGCTCAACCCAGGCTCACTCCATTCCAACCCATGTCCTTGACTGCACCAGCCATGCTTTCCCCCACAGGGCCTTTGCACTTGCCATTCCCTCTGCATGGAGGGCTCTCCCCCTCTCCACCCCCATACCCACATGCCTTCTTCCCTCACTGGCTTCAGGTTGCTGCTGAAGGATCACCGACTCAGTGAGGCGTCCCTGACCACCTTGCACAACCCAGTCCCTCTTCTTGTCCACTTTCCCTGCTCTGTTCTTTTCCACAGAACTCATCCCCGTCTAACCTACCATTTATCTGATGTTTATTTTATTACACATGTAATTTTGCCTTTTCTGTTCAATGCTGCCTCCCCAGAGCCTAGAGCAGCACCTGGCACACCGGAGGTGCACTGGGGAATATTTGAGAAGTGAGCAAACATTTCTGCTCATCATGGGTGGGACCCGCCTCACAGCCACCTAACCAGGGCCTCAGCTCAGCCCGTGAGGCACAGCAAGGTTTGGGGGTGAAGATTCCACTCTCAGGTTTCTCACCTGTAATGCGGAAAGAGCAGCAGGGAATTAGAGACCCCTCAGGTTGGGGCGGGGTGGTGGTGATGGGGTTTCCTGGCCGCTTGCCCAGACACTCCTCTCTGTAATGTTGGATATCAGCAGGACCCAGGGCACTACGGAGACTGTCTTTTCCCAAAACAGCCACTGCAATATTCTCACATGCTCTTGCAGATCACTGCTAATCTCCACCAACAGATTGAATTCATCCCCTCTCCCCTCAGATCTGAGCAAGAAGTCGTAACTCAAGTCAAGAACAGGATGCAGTGAAACTGATGCTGTGTAACTTTCAAGGTAGGTCATAAATGCAACACAGCTTCACCTGGCTCTCTCACGACTCCAGTCCTTGGGAGCCGGCCATCACGTTGTAAGGAAGCCCAGGCCACATGGGGAAGTCACGCGCAGCTGGTCTAGCCAGTAGCTCCAGCTAAGGTTTCAGCCAACAGCCAGCATCAACCATCAGACGGCCCTCAGCCTCTGATGATCCAGACCTCCGCCCCTATTCTGCCTTGTTAACCCCAAATGGAAGAGATACGTTATCCCTACCCTCCAATCTTGCCCAAATTGCAAATTCTTGAGCAAAATATGTGTTTTTGTTGTTTTAAACCACTAAATTTCATTACATATCCATAGTAACTAGAACAGGTCCCAAATTAGCAACTCAATGAAGCCAAGATGAAAGGACTAGCACTCCCATTTCATAGCTGAGGAAACTGAGGCTCAGCAAAATTAAGACCTTGTCCTAGCTCACACAGCTAGTAAGTGAAGAAACAGGAATGATGTCCAGGTCTTTCAGATACCTCAGTGCATGCTCACTCCCATCTCCCTCCCTTCCAGCTGCTGCCCCTCCCTCGGACCCCAAAGCACACCCAGGGTGGGGCTGCCAATGGTCAGCCATATCCTCCAGCTACCAGGCCAGCAATGATGGAGCGCCTGCCCTGGACTCAGTCCCTCCTCTGAGCACAAACCCCTTCTCCTCTGAAGGGCAGCAGCTCTGGGAAAAAGGCCAAGGAAGAGGGTATGAGCCAAGACCTGCTGTGTGTGTCTGGATCCCAATTAACAATCAAGAAGTCAAGTTCCCCTGCCAAGGGGACTGGAAGGAGGGAAGAGACGGAACCCTCTGCTCCTGCAGGTGGGCCCCAGGGCACAGGCTCCCCGAAGGAAGGCCCCAGATCAGACTTTATATGCTCAGGAAACCTCATTGCCATGAAACATACAGCACAACTTGGCCCCACTTCAGGAAATTTAGGGACAGGCACACCCACGATGCTGCCAAAAACCCCTCCTTCTCATGCAATGCAGTGACAGCCACAAAAGCAGTGGGAGAAAAGCTATATGCAGCTGAAGACACACATGTACACACACTTCCCACACAATCTGCTTGCCCTGATACACATGTATATGCACACTCATGCACAGCCATGTATGCAAAACAGCACACAAAAGCCATGTGCACATACAGAATGAATATACATGTACACAGAATATATGTAGAGCATGACTGTACAGGTACAGAGATGTATACATGCAAAAGCACACATATCTGCATTCATATTCACAGGCCTGCCTGCATATACTCACACTTAGATACATACACACACTAGCACACATGCCTTCCCAGGAAGCCCTATACATTTCCCCTGGAACCTATCAATCTCTCCAGGACTTGTAGAGAAAGTATGGGAAGAACTTTGGTTCCTGCAATCTGAGAAGGTGAAGGAAGGGATGGACTGACAGAAAGATGGGTGGATGGGTGGATGGGTGGATGGATGGATGGATAGATGGATGGACAGAGGAAGGATGGGTGGATGGGTGCATGGATGGATGGATGGAAGAGACTCAAATGACTCTATTTTGAAACTATTTTGAACAGAAGCCAATTCCTCAGCCCTCTTTGATCACCCTTTCTGATATTGGTCCCCATAGGTCCCCCAAACCTAATGACTATCCTTCATGGTGGAATGCCACCAGTTTCCACCCACTGAAGTTTTAGGAGTGATGTCATGTCCCATGGAATCCAGACTCCTGTATCCAACTCTCTACTAACACTTGTACTTGGTTGTCAACCTCTCACCACAAACTCAGAATGTACAAACCCAAGTGTTCATCTTCCCCCAAATCCCACTGTTCCTGTCTACTTTCCTATCTCAGTTAATGGCGTCTCCCTCCATCCAGCTACACAGGCTAATATCCTAGAATTCACCTTCGACTTTCTCTCACACCCCACATTGAATCCATCAGGAAACTCCGATAGCTTTACCTTCAAAATACACCTATAATTCAACCACTTCTTACCACCTCCACTGCTTCTGCTCTTGCACCCCTAACCACCCTCATAGTAAATATTCTCAACAGAGAAGTCAGAGTGATTCTATTAAACATAAGCTGATAATCGGAAAACAATAGAGAAAAATCAATAAAACCCAAATTGACTAATCTTTAGTTAAACTGACTAAGAAAAATGGGAGAAGACTCAAATTACTAAAATCAAAAATGAACAATACTACCGACCTTACAGAAATTAAAAAGATTACAAGGGAATACTATGAATAAAATTCCTTAAAAAATGCAAACTACTGAAACTGACTTAAAAAGACATAAAAAGTCTTAGTTGACCAATAACAATATTGAGTCAGTAATCAAAAAGCTTCCCACCAACAAAAGCCAGAACCAGATGGTTTGACTCATGAATCCCAACAAATGTCTAAAGACAAATTAACACAAATCCTTCACAAACTCTTCTGAAAAATAGAAGAGGAAGAAACACTTGTCAACTCGCCCTATGAAACCAAAGACATCACAAGAAAACTACAGGCCAATATTACTTACGAACATAGATGCAAAAATCCTCAACAAAACACTAGCAAGCTGAATTCAGCAACACATAAATCTGATTATACATTGTGACCAAGGGAGGGTTTATCCCAGGAATGCAAGGTTGGTTAAACATACAAATATCAATCAATGTAACATACCTTGTTAATAAGGGACAAACCACATGATCATCTCAAAGTTGCAGTAAACGTAAGCCAGATCTCCCAATCCTCAGTACAAAACCTTGTCTCACTCTTAGTAACAGCCAGTTCCACCTAATGTCCACAAGGTCCTACCTGATCTTATCTCCATCACCTCTGTCCTTGTCTCTCTTTCTCGCTTCACTCCACACCAACCACAGTGTCCTTCCTGGTGTTGCCTAAATCCACCAGATACACTCCTACCTTAGGGCATTTACAGAGTCTGTTCCCCTAAATATTCACCGAATTCGCTCCTTCACCTCCTGTAGGTCTTTACTCAACAACTATCTTCTCAGTGAGCCTCCTTGGTCACATTATGGAAAATTGCAGCCCTCTCCCCCCAACACCCACACTTTCCCTACCTCCCACTCTATTTATCCCAAGCATTTCTTATCATCTGAAATATTGTGAACTTTACCTATATATTTGGCCTGTTGTCTGTCTCCCTCAACTAGAACATAAGCTCTCTAAGGACAGAGATATCTTAGTCTGGTTTACCCACTGCTGAATCTGCAGCATTTAAACTAGCATGCTGCTTTACAGTTACTCAATAAATATATGTTGAATGAATGAAAATAGCTGGTCACTTAACTACTCACTCAGCAAGCAGTGATTACCCCACCCCAAGTGCCTGACACTCTGCTTTGGGCTGGAGCACTGAGAAAGATGGGAACCAACCTGGGTCCAGCTGGGGGACAGGTCAGAACATAAGTAACCAGGACCCAAGGAAGACAGTGCTGAGGAGCAGCAAGGATGAGGAGAGAGGATCAGGGAACCTAGGAAGGCTCCAGGGAGAGGTGGTGCCCTCACCGGCCCCCGAAGGCACAGAATGACCCCGGCATATGGAGAAGGGGTGGGAGGAGAGGGAACAGAGGGAGAGCCCAGATGTGGGAAGCATGGGGCATGTCCTGGGAATCAGGAAGGGACCTGCATGGCAGTACTGTATGGGGGATGAGGCTACTAAGGCTGCCAGGGAGGTTCATGAGAGGCCTTAAGTGTCAGGATGAGGAGCCAGGCTTAGTTCCAGTGGCACCAAGGCCTTTGATGGGGAAGCTCCGCCGTGTCACTCTGGCAGTGTGGGAAGAACAGGTTGTAGTGGATGAGCAGGAAGGCAAGGAGACCCGGAAGGTGGCTCCCAGGACAGTTCTGGAGAAAGATGGCAAGGCGTGAGCCAGAACAGGACAGAGGGGACCACAGAAGAGTGGTACTTTGGAGGTGTAAAGGGTTTTATGACTGGTGCGGGTGGGTGGGAAGGTCAGGCAGTGCGGGGGGAGCTGAAGCCTGAGTCTCAGGACCTCAGAGGCACAACAGAGCCCTGGAGCGGGGATCTGGTCAGGGGGTTCAGAAGGAATCACACCTCTTCTAGAAGGCTGGAGTTCTGGTCGCAGGGCTCAGCGCCGCTGGGGATCGTGCAAGGCCCAAACTTGAGCCACAGGGAGGGGCAGCCTCCTAGCACTGGAGGATGGATGCACCCTGGCCCTGCCCACCTTCCTGCCCCTCAGCCCCTCACTGCCCAGGGCAGGCCTGGAGAAGAGATTCTCCAGCTGGCTTTGTCAGCCAAGATGCAATGTCATTTCTAGATGAGCCATCCAGCTCTGGAGATGCGCCAGGCTGCAGAGCGGGGGACAGCTGTGTCCCCGAAACACAGCCAAGGAGCCTCTTCCCGGAGCCAACCAAGACAGTGGCAGAAGCAGAACTGGCAGGGGGTCCGAGGGCCCAGCCATTGTGGGGACAGGCCTTAAATGGGGCCTCCATCTGCCCGGGCCCCAGCCTCCCTGCAAGGTTGGGCCCATCCAGCCCCCACCAGCTGGAGATGATGGTCCCAGTCACACTCCCTCAGCCATTAGGCACTAAGGCATGTACTTAGTGCCTGGTGTCTGCCAGGCTCTGTTTCTCTTCCACGGGGGTGACAAGGGTCAGTGCAGCATGAAGGACACAGACTTTGGAGTCTGCGGAGCTGAGTCTGAGTTTCATCTGTCCTACTCTTTGTGCTGCTGTCTCTGGGCCTCAGTATTCCTATCTGTCGAGTGGGAACGAGAAATACCTTTTGGCACAAGGGCACCGTAAGGATAAAATAAGAGCACGTGCAGAAGGGAACACTAACGGGACTTGTCTATTTCCCAGGAATTTCAGTGGGAGCCCAACGAAGGCTGAGGACCCACACCTTAGAACAGGACCCACACCTTCAGGACTAGAGAGAAATGGAACTGTCTCATGTGGCCCCGCAACTTGTACAGAAGAAGGCTGGAGATGCGGGCTGGGGGGATTTATGTGAAGAGTGAGAAAACTGAGTGAGGGGCCACAGGCGGCCCACCCATGGAGGGGCAGTGCCTATCAGGAAGGACACTCGCCTTTCTCCCTGGCCAGACGCTGACAAAAGCTAACCTTCCTGCACCAGGGCCACCTGAGGGGCATTCACAAAGTCCATCCTCAGGACACCCCAATGCACATCACCTGGGAGCAGGAAGGTGCACGAGGGCGGGGAGGGGGCTGCTGCACCCTAAGCTCGTCCAGTGGGTTAAACAGGCACCACAGAGAGGAGACAGGCTTGGTGGCCACAAGAGGGGAGCCCCACAGGGTGGCTGCCCAGGGCGACAGGGTCCAGCAGGAAGAGCTGGAAGGGCAACCCCCAAGGAGGAGTAGAGGGAAGCTGTGACAGGACACAGGTTAACCACGTCACCTGCATCAAGGCCAGGGGCCCGCAAAACCCACAGAAGTGCCCCCAAGAGACAAGTCGGCCAGCATCTGGGCGTCAGCCGCAAAACAACTCCAGACACGGATAACACGTGGCCTGTTTCCAGTCATCCTTCCTGGCCCACCCAACCCTGGAGGGGCCAGGATCTCAGGGGAGGGGTGGTGTCAGCGACTGGGGTCAGAGATGGAACAAGAGAATCCAATCAAGTGGAGCTCTCCCTCTTCCCCGTGCAATTTCTGGGCCCGGATAGAATATTTATCTGGAAATAGAACCAAAGTTTTGATTTAAATGGGACTTCATGAATGTAACTAGAAAAGCTGTGGGGTCTGGTCATAGGCAGGAGACACACCCGAACTGACAGGAGAACAATAAAGCTGTTACTGCTTTGCTTTCGGAGTCCAGCCTGCTCAGTGAGCCCTGCCCACATGTGCCGAGGCTTCTGTGTCCCCAGGGCCTTGGGACCAGGGAGTGGGAGGGTAAAGGAGGGGAGTTTGACTGGTCTGCCTGGGGCTAGGTGGGCACCTGCTTCCCAGAGTCAATGACTCCTTCTCATTGTGGGACAGTCAGAACCAAGGCTTTGGGGAGCCAAGGACACTGCTGCACACATTTGGATACACCAGGGTGCCTGGTGGGACACCAACATGCACGGAGCCCAGCGGGAAAAGCAGATTCTGACGTGAGCATAGTAGTCTCGGAGGGCTTTTGGAGGAGGTGGCCTTTGAGTTGGATCTTGCAGCAGGAGAAAGATTTCAGGATGCACAGAAGAGGGGAATGGTGCCCCTGGCGGAGGGAATGTTCACACGCAAGGGAGGTGTGAGCACCTGTCACCAGCACAGCCGGATAGTGAGGGGCATGAAGGTATGTGATGGGATATGGATCTGGAAGATGGGATATCATCACTATTGTCACCTTTAAAGCAGTGTCTAGGCTGGCTATGGCCAATCTGGGCCTCACTTTCCTCATCTGTAACCTGGGGAGAATTAACCTAGTTTTTCTTGGACTCACATCCTGGGAATAAAGGGGTCGTAATCTCTCTAGTCACAGCATTAACCAGGAGCTCAGAGGATACGCTTTAGAGTCAGAAAGGCTTAGGCTCAAATACCAGTCCTGCGCCTTCCTAACTGTGGAACTCTAGGTGAGCCTCAGTTTACTCATCTGTAAAATGGGGATAACAAAGCTCCACTCGGAAGGAGTGATCAATGATGTAATGTGCATAACATACATAAACACCGGGCACAGCATAAGCCTGTGTGGAACGCGATTTCCCTACCCACCCCACCCAACTCCCACCTCCGAAGGAGCCCTCACTTACATAAGAGGCCTGGAGGGTGGCCGGGGCCAGGACGAAAGCCAAGTAGAAGGAGACGGCTGCGGCAAACAAGCTGACGGCACAGATGAGGGGCTCAGCCCTCGGGTTGACTTTCTTGTATCTCCTTGAAGCCTCTGCTCCCAGGATGACCCCAATAATGCCAGTCACAACAGTCAGTGCCCCCAAAATCAGGCTGATGGAAAAAAGCAGAGAGGGGTTAGTCAGCCAGTGGGGCTAGGATAGGGGTCTAGCCACCTGCCCCCAGTGCATGATCTGGTACCACAGGGATGTGGCTATGGGTCCCTTCCCCTCCCTCCTGAGCAATGCTAGTGGCTCCTTGGGACACGGCTCAGGGACCCATGTAGTCCCCTACTCATCCCATCCCCTTTCCTGCCTCGTCCTGCAGATGCCACTGGCCACGTGGGTGATCTTCCCAGCACCCAGTACCCCAGCTCCCAGCCTGCCTCATCTCCGGTGACCTCCTCCACTGTCTCACCACCTGAAACTGCCCCACTCAGAACACTTAATTCTACAGTCCCACTCTGGCTCCAACCTCCTTGCCTTGTAGCCTCCAATACTAATGGGAGTGGAAGCAAATGAACATTTACTTGTTGAGCTTCTGTAATGCACCGGCCCTCATCTGGGCATTGTACACACCCTCCCTCCTTGAGGCCCATCCTCCCACTCTCCATCTTTGAACACCTCTCAAGTAGCCCCCTCCTAACTTCCCTACTTTCCCACCTACTCCTGGACCTACTTCGACTCCACTTGGCCTCTCTTGCACCTCCCTTCTGTGGGCACCTGCCCCTCCAAGACAACCTCCAGATAGGTTCCCAGAGGATGCTGTCTAGAACACGGATCTGACTATGCCCCTGCCTAAAATTCTCCACCAGCTTTTAAACACCTTCCAGATTTGGCTCCAACTCATTGTGGTGTACATGGACCTTCATGATCTGACCCTGTATGGCCTCAACCCAAAACCCCAGTTCCATCCTCCTTGGCCCCCAGACTAGTTGCTATCCCCACTTTGTACTTTTATTCCTCCCTCTGAAACACCTTTCACTAATTTTTCCACCTACCAAACTCCTACTCATCCTTCAAGACCCATCACAAATGTCCCCTCTTTGGGGATGCCCTCCCCTGTCCCTTTGTTGATTCCTTCACTCTTCTCAGATCCCATAGCACCTTTTGTGTCTCTATCATCAAGGTCATTCACTAGGCTGTGAATTCCTAGAGAACAGAAACCAGGTTTGGTTTACTTTCTCGACTTCAGGCTGGGAGCATAGCGCCTAGAACACAAGAGAGATACATCTATATTTTTTAAGCAAATGAGCTTACTGATCCTTCCCGGAATTGCCAGGTGGACAGCTGAGGAAGGTTAGGCTAAGAAAGGTTGAGGCCAAGGTTACCCAGCTAGTGAGCTGCAGAGCCAGGATTTCAACACAAATCTTCAGCCTCCTGGTCCATCCTACTCTCCAAAGCCTCCTTTTAAAGGAGCTCAAAAGGATGCTGAGACTAGTATGAACTCTTTAAAACACAAATGTAACTAGGACCTTTCCAGCCCCTCAGAGCCTCCCTGTTGTCCTCAGGGCAAGTTCCCAGCCAGCACAGCAGGACTGGCCCCTGCTGACCTGTGTAACCTCCTGTCTTTTCCCCCTCCCTCACTCTGCACGAATGACCAGGAATTCTCTAAACTTTACCCTACACCTTCCAGCTTCCCTGCCTTGGCCCACACTCTTCCCTCGGCCTGGAGCACTGCTACCCTCACCATCATTCTGCACCTGGCCAGCATCTCCTCCTTGATCCAAACATTTCCAAAGTGCCAGGTGCCTGCTGTTACCTCCATGGCTCCCACCAAGATGTAAGAACAGACGGATGCAAGACTGTGGTTACTGACAAACGGAGTGTCACAAAAAATCCACCTCACCTCTGAACAACTTCTGTGAAACGCCCATCCCACAGGTGAGGACTCATGGGTTTCTTCCCCGGCCCCATCCCCTTGGTTTACAGGAGATCATGTAAAGCCCAGAGAGGCCAGGAAACTGCTGGAGATCACACAGCCCTTCACTGGAAGCGCCAGGGTCTCCTGGCCCTCCGCCTACCAAATGAAGCATGTGTGTCCTTAGGCAGCTTAAAGGTGCTCACCAAACCTTCCCAGCCTTCCAAGCTGTACCAGGCTCCAGCTCAGACCAGTCAAGTGACCCCTATTCCCAGATGAATGCTATCTGTCTCTGAGTCCTGGTGTGAGCCGGCCTTGGCAGGTTCTTAAGACCTTTGTAAGACAGGATTGATTATTCAGAGAGGCGATGTAGAGGAGGCGAGGCGGGCGGGGGTGGGGGCAGCCCCTGAGCAGGAAGTGTGGCCAGAGGACACATTAACCATGAAGTGCCCCGACCCCGACAAGGCCTTCCCAGAATCAGACTCTCAGAGCCAAGAGGGCCCTTAAAGGCCTTCAAGTTCTATGCTGTACTCCTCTGTACAACGGCCCTGGCAAGCAGCTCTCCAACTCCTACTTACATGACCCCAGGGGTGGGAAGCTCATTACCCCCATGCTGCCCCTTCCATCTGGGCCAGCTCTGAGTTTTGGAAATTCTCCCTCTGGCAGAGCTAGAATCCTGCGTCCTATAGCTTCGAGCTCCAGCCCCACCCTCACCACCCTCACCGTGGGGCTTAGCCTAACCATGGAGAGTGTATTAACAGCTGAGGTCTGTGCAGAACCCCAGCACCGGGACCTCCTACCACTCTGTAGTGGGTTGATTAATGCCCCCTCAAGACATCTATGTCCTAATCTCTGGTACCTTGTACGGCGAAACAGACTTTGTAAACGTGATTACATCAGTGATTGTGAGACAGGGAGATTATCCTCCATTTTTCAGGTGGACCCTAAATGCACTTGCAAGTGTCCTTATAAGAAGGAAGGGGAGGGAGATTTGAGACATAAGAGGAGAAGGCAACGTGACAACGGATGTAGAGCCTGGAGTGACGCAGGAAGGCCAGCCGCCACCAGAAGCTGGAAGAGGCAAATCCCAGAGAGCCCCCAGAGGGAGTGAGGGCAGCTGAACTTGGTTTTGGCCCAGTAAAACCATTCTGGACTTCTGGCCTCCAGAACTATGAGAAAAATTTCTGTTTCAAGCTACCAAGTGTGTGTGTGTGTTGGGGGGGGGTATGATCTGTTCCATCAGCCCTAGGACACTAACACAAACAGCCACGTCCATTTCTCATCCAGATTCTGTGAAGGAGCTGAGTTAGAGGAGGAAGGTGAGCCGAGAAAGGGGAGGTGACTCGCCCAGGAACACACAGCCAGTTAAGGCCTGAAGTGGGATGGAGTCCTGTTTTTTCTCCACTTTTTCAAGCTGCTGTGGGACTTCTAGGACTCAGTCTTTGCCTCCAGGGAGATAAGAATCTAACTGTAGAGCCAAGACAAATATAGGTATCCTTTGATGCATTCATTCATTCACTCGCTGGAGGCTTCCTGAGCACCCACTGTGTGCCAGCTGGCGGGAGAGATGTTCAAGTCCATTAACAGTACCAGGCAGTCTCCAGGGGCAACAGGAAACAGAGCTGAAGAGCACCAGCTTTGAAGTCTGAATCCTGGCTCTGCTACTCGTTAGCTGTGTGACCTTGGACAAGTTATTTACCCACTCTGATCTTCCATCTCCTCATTTGAAGGACAGGAATACTAGGGTTTATTATCATAAAACCTCAGACGGTTTGTCACATAAGATGCTTAGCTCAGGGACCAAACTAAAGTTACAGCTTAAGAAGCAACAATGAGAAAAGGGAAGGCAGCCATGGGCAGAGGGCCCAGCTTGGGCAAAGGCAGACAAGGGAAAGGGGCAGAGGACATTCTGGAACTTACGCAAAGTTCTCTCTGGGCATCAGGGAGGGAGGGAGAGGCAAGAGAAGAGGCTAGGGAGAGGGGGTAGTGTCCCTGAGGCCTCAGGGCAGAACACAGAGCCCTGAGGAACTCGGAGGAGCACATCGAGGCAGGATCAGGGAGGAGGAGGGGTCTGTAAGGAGTCTGAAACGCATCAGACAGAGGAGGAAACTGGGCTAGAGGGCTTTAAAGAGGAGGCGGGAGCAAGTAAGAGGACTGAGATGTTCGCTCTCCATCAGGGGGTCATGAGGCCCTGGAGAACGGGGTCAGGTGGTGGAACAGGAGCACAGCAGGGTGAGGGGGACAGGGAGTGGGCGGGCAGTCCCAGGGCTGAGTGCCTGCCCTCCATGTGGCTTCTGCTCTCCCCCCAGCCCACTCTGCCAGCAGCTTTCCCAGGGCTGTCAGTGCCTTAAAAGAGGCAGAGAACACACGAACGCCTGTGAAATCCCTAAACCCGGTTAAGTGATGAATCATCCCAGTGCCTCAGTCTGCCCTCTGTAAAATGGGATGACCCACACTACGGGTCCCTCCAAAGGAAGGTTGCTAAGAATCCCAACGTCTCACAGGCCCCACAGAAGCCTCACTCACCCCAAGTGCCTTCTGGATCCCCAGTGTAGGCCAAGAGTTGGAAGACAGGGACTGGGGCCCAGAGAGGACAAGGGAGCTGCCTGTGGCCATTCAGTGCAGCACAGCTCAGCCCGAGCTAGAACCAGGCCAGCCACCTGCCAGAGGAGCCCCAAGCCCTGGTGTCTTCACAGAGCTCTGTAAGCCCACACAAACTGAGTCTGGGGGCTCAGAACTTCCCGAGAACTTCCCCACCAAGAGCCCCCCACCCAGCCTGGGTGCCAGAGGCCCCTCACCTGTCCAAGCTGTTGCACGGCCCCAGAAAGCAGGGAAACTGCAGCCCGTGCACCATACGGGCCTCGAATAAAAACTTGGGGGCCCAGAAGCCCAGGGCTCCAGTCACAAAGGCCACGGCTGTCAGTCCAAAGTTCGAACACACAAAACTCCAACTGCAAGAGAAAGTGCTCTGGCTGGAGCTGGCAGAGGGCTGGGGCTGGGGCTGGGGGGGTCCTGTCTGCTTCTGCTCGCTCCCCTCCCCTCTCTCCTGGGTACTCGGTCACCCTGGCACTCGGGTGGCTCCAGGCTCCACATCCTCCCCGACACTCATTAAGAAGCCCTCCTCCCTCCTCTCTGCAGGAGCAACTCTCCCCAGCCTGAAAGGCTCAAATCCAACATAATATTGTCCATCCAGCAAGATGTCCCTGTTGCCTCACTTTCCTCTAAGTACCCTCCACTCGGCTCATGGCTCTGTAACCAAGAGAGTGGGGGTCCTCTCCATGCCCCACATTTTGGTAAATCATGAGACCTGGGCATGCAAGTGACTCCTGCCTGCCTCCCCAACCATGCCTAGAATAGAGAGGGATGCACTCCCATGAGGCTTGGAGAGGTAAGTGATTCACCCCGGCATCTTCCCAGCCACCCTGAGAAGCTGGCAAGGCTAGAGAATTATGTCCATTGAATCAATGAGGGAAGTGAGGTTCCAAGTCTCAGGTCACTCAGGGATAAGGCAGAGGCAGAGCCAAGGTTGGAGCTCACGCCGCCTTCCTCCCTCCCTCCCTCCCAGCCCACATTCTGTCACATGGCGAGGTGAAGGGGGCCTCCAAGTCGGGGAGGGACATCTCAGTTGGTGAATGGGAGCTCAGAGGAGGAAGAAGGTTGTGAATGTTGGGACAGTCAGGGAGGGCTCCCTGGAGGCAGAGGGAGGTCAGTGATTCTAGGTCAGACATAGGGGTTTTCAGTGACATGAAGGGAGAAGCAGGGACACTCACTTTCTCCCCAGGTATCTGACATCTTCATACCAGCTGCTCTTTGGGCCCCCCACGGCCATTACCCCCTGCTTCTCAGCAGCTCCCCGGGGTGGGTTTGGAACCAGCACGATAAGAAGGATCAAGGCCAAGACTTCCAGGGGAGACATGACCTGGGGATAGGAAGGTCCAGGAAGCTCAGGGTCACACACTCCTGCAACCCAGGAGATCCCTTGGGTGGCTGAACTCTGTGGTCCAGGCTCTTGGGATGCTCTGTGCCCTGGAGGCGGGGGGTGGGCAAGGGGGGAGAGGGACTCATTTCCCCGGGGTTGGTTATGCACAGAGCTTAACATACCACTGCTCCCAACCCCTCACTCTGAGTACAGCCTCTCTGGGGAGTGGGGTGCCCTTGGTACTTGACTTAATACCCGTTTGTCCTGTACAGACGCTACTATTGGGAGCAGTGAGCCTGACATGGTGAAGAGCTAGAGGCCTGACTACCCTGGCCCTGACTGCTGAGGACTTGCTGCTCCAATAACTGTCCCTTTTCCCGGTCCACGCCTCCACCTGCCAGGCCAGCCCTGCCCTAGTGTCCTTCCATCCCTGTCTCACAAATCCTCAAGATTCCATAAGGCAGCCTTTACTCCCCCCCACTCTACAGATAGGCAAAGTGAGGCCCCGAAGAGGGAGGGGACTAGCCTGAGGTCACACAGCTAGCCAACTGAGCAGCTGGGATTTGATCCCAGGGGCACGACTTCCAGAGGCCACGTTCCATACGAGGCCCCCAGTGTCTGAAGCTGCTGACATCTGAGCACCCCCCACGGCGCCAGGTACTGTGCCAAGGGGCTAAGGCCACTAGAGGCTGGAAAGTCCCTGCTGGCCCAGTGGGAAAACAGAGGGAAGAAAAGGAAACTGGACTCACTCGGAGGGCCCAACGCCAGTTCCCGGTCAGCTCCGTCACAGCCGACCCCAGCACATAGCCCAGACCACTGCAGCAGAGGGGCGGGGAAACAGCAGTGAGGGGAAGGAGGCAGGCCCGGGGCCCCAAGACCAACCTAAGCGAGGGTGCGCCCACCCTAGGGAGCCAGCTCTCTGCAGCTCATGGCCATTTCACTGGGAAGAGTGAGCCATGTGAGACCCAGATGGCCACTGCCCTTGGTCAAGTCACTGGTGACCTCTGGCTCCAGGCCCAGCCCCAGCACCACTGTGCACTGTCTCCCAATATGAGGACCATGCACCTCCCCAAGGCTCAGCCCTGCCCCAGTGAGGCGATTTCAGGAAACCTGAGTCAGAGCTCAGGGTCCTGACTGCAAATCCCATTCTGCCCCACCCCACTGTGGGGTACACGCCCGACCCCAACACACTTCCCTGCCTCCCCTCCCAGAGCCGGCCCCTCCCTGAGCAGGCCGTACGGCCAGGCTGCACTATCTCACCCCTTCCTGGGGTGGACTAGCAGGTAGGGAGCATCCTCATTATGTATCTCTAACTCCCACCATAGCCCATCGGTCAATGTTACTGGCGCCATTTTTACAGATGAGGAAACTGAGGCTCAGAGAGCTAAAGGGACACAGGGAGGAAGGGGTAGAGTTGAGATTCCAAACCTAGCCCTCCTGCTCTGACGTCTCCTCCACCCAGCCCAGCCCCTGTTCTGACTCCTCTGGGCCTCAGTGTACCACCCAGGGAAGTGGATCCAGAGTAATACCAACCTTCCAACAGCAATAAAGATATAGAAGATGGTCAGCACTTGGGTCCGCTGGTCCCTCACGAAGAGGTCACACAGGATGGTGGGCGCAATGATGGAGGAGCTGGCCGTGCCGATGCCCACCAGTCCCCGGGACAGGAAGAAGAGCCAGGAGTACTGGGCAGATGGGGACAATACCACAGTGAGTTCCAGAAATCACACCAGGAGGATTGTTCTCAGAGGGACAGAGGGCATCTGGTAGCACGAGCCCCAGGAGAGGAGGAGGTGTCAGGGCTCCAGACACCTCACCATCCTCCCAGTCCAGGTTCCCCAAATCACACGGGTGCCCCCTGCTGGAGCCCACAGCTGCTACCTGCCCCCCACCGCCCAAAGGAGCTCTCTTCCTGGGCATCGTCTTGGCTAACCAGGCCAGTTCCCGCAGACGGGAGCGATTACCCTCACCTCTAGCCCCAGCACAGCCAGGCAGAAATAAAGCCACGGTGCCAGAGAGGAAGGCCTCTGTTAAGAAAGTCCAACGGGCTTCTCTCAGCCCTGGAATGCCCCGCCTGGCTCAGCAGGGGCTGGATCAGGGAGGAAGCAGTTTGGGGAGGGTCCCCCAGGGGCTTGGGCAGGGGTGAGAGCACCTACCTGGGGGGGGGGATGAAGGAACTGGAGAGGCCTGCTCCTGACCAGAACAGGATACCGAAGCTCAGCACGGCCTTGCGGTTGTGCCGGTCGCCCAGGTAGCCAAACAGGGGCGCAGACAGCGTCAGGCAGCTGATGAAGACTGGAGGAGACATGCAAGGGACAGCCTGCAGCCCCCCAATAAAGGCGGGGAGCAGATGGGCCCAGCAGGCTCAGAGAAGGGAACTGGCTCAGATACTTAAGCTTGGCAGTGAGTGGAGGCCAGAAGGAAGAAAAATAAGGTGAATCCCCAATCTCCATCATTGCCCAGTCAGGAGGACTGGGAGGGAAGTGTACGGGCTGGGCCTAGGCTCAAAACCCAGGCTGCTCGCTCACTGTGCAACCTTGAGTTACTAATTCCACCTCTCTGAGCATCAGCCCAACACTGGAGAAGTCAACATCCCCCTATGAGGCTCTGCAAAGGTGAGACTACAGTGACACAGAACATCATCCCCCAAGGCATGGAGCTGCTAGTGCGGGGTCTTTAGGAGAATTTCAGCCCGCTGTGAGCAGGATGTTGGGACTAGTCTGATTTTGCTCTCAAGCCTCTGCTGGAGGTTGGGGGGGGGGGTGGAAGGCAAGGGGAGGGGGAGGCTGCAGGTGCCACCTTTGAGCAGACAAGTACAGTTTAGAATGAGCGCAGTGTTTATAAACCTGTGGTCCCTGGAGGCTGGAAAAGAGTTGGTTTTCCTAAAGCTGGTAAAATATTCCCCTGATGCTGCTGTTGTACTTATACATGTTTTTTTTTTTTAAGTAAAGGCTTACGAATTGGCCTCCGGACTAATGAGTGCGTTTGCTATTCTGCGAAGACGAAGAAACTGCCACGTTTTTTCTTGACTGTACCACGTGGATAATTACCCTCACTGCTTCGGTTCAAATAAAAAACGCCTCCACCCTCCTCGGTGTGTCCTTGGCCTCCGAGAGCCGGCAGGTGGCGAGGGGCAGTCTGACCCCTCCTCCACCCGGTCGCACCAACCGAGGCCCTTAGGCTGTGAAGGCCCCGCCCAGCTCCAGGGTCTCCATTCATTGAACACTGATGATTGACACTTCCTGAGCCCAATGAGTGTTCAGACTCTTCCCAGCTCATCCCACTCCGCCCTGACCCGCTCCGTTATTGGGTTGAGCCCCGCGCAATTGCGGAAATTAGGCCAGTTTTGACCTACAAAAACGACAACTTAATATGGCTTGGCCTAATACTCCACAGAGAATGGTCTTTGGTGTCAACGGCATTTAAAAATTTAACAGCTACTGCCAAAACAGGCCTCCAAAAAGGCTGTATCAATTTACACTTGCGTAGAAATGGAGTACATATATGCCAGCACCCTTGCTGAAATTTGATAGGATCAATCGATTTGTGTTCATTTAATGGTTGAATAACAAATAGCGTCTCGCTGACGTTTTGATCTGCATTGTCCTTATTCACAGTAAGGCTGAGCAGCAGTTCCTGGGTTCACATCTGCCCATTTTTCAATTGGGCTGTTTGTTAATAATTTCTCCCAGTCCTTTATATTTGTTTTAAGGATTTAAAATGCAAATTCGGAGGTGGGAGGGTATAGCTCAGTGACAGAGCGCATGCTCAGCATGCACAAGACCCTAGGTTCAATCCCCAGTACCTCCTTTTAAAAAATATTATAAATAAATAAACCAAATTACCTCCCCCCCAAAAAAAGTTTTAAAATAAAATAAAACGCAAATTCTGCGACTAAATACCTAGGCTCACATCCTGACCCCACCACTTCCTAGCTGTGTGACCTTGGGCAAATTCCTTAACTCTCCCGTTCCCCTTTTATCAACTGCACAGTAAGATATTAATAGTCCTAAAATAAAGCATCTAAAAGGCAGTGATACGCTTTATGTAAATACTCAACAAAGTTACCTGTTACTATTGCTAATTGCTTTTATAATTTCAATCACCATCATACAGAAGAATTTAGCTTTGAGGTAGTCAAATTTATCAGTCTTCTTCAGGGGAGGTTATTTCGTGTCTTGTTAATGCATATCTACTTTACCTAAAGATTATAAAATATTTCCCCAAATCTTCTAATGCTTTTATGAGACTTGGGGCAAGAATCCTTTATAGGTTATAAACACCTTAAACCTGCAGATCTCCTGGGGTGGAGAAGCCTACACCCAGGGGGAAGGCAGGCACCCCTTCACTCCCAGCATCTCCAGATTCACATTTCTGTCACAAGGTGGGAGTAATTAAGGAGCACAGGGCTAAGGGAAGGACGCTATAGGCAGCTACCTGGATTTGAATCCCAACTCTGTGACTTACTAGCTGTATGACCTTCAGCAAGCCCCACAGCCTCTCTGTGCCTCAGGTACGTCATCCGTAAAATGGGCATAATAATAATCCCTGGCTCGAGGGCTTGTTGTGAAGATTAAATGAGTTAATGTTACAAAGCACTTAGAATAGTGGCACATGGTCAGGGTCACATCAGTGTTTGTTAAATACTGTAAATCAATTAACGGAGTCTAGTAGCTTCTCGGTCCCGTGGTGGTGGCGGGGGAGGGTTGTCTGACCACTGCTTCCACCCACCTTCCACCCCACTCTTATAGCTTGATGAGCCCTCTGAGTCATCAGTTTCCTCTATTCTGCAGCCCTGCGGACAGACAGCAGAGTGGGTCTCAGGGCCTTTGCACAGTGACCCAGAAAGGTGAAAAGACTGACCTGAGGTCACCCAGGACAAGCCTGGTCATCTGGCCTCCAAGCCCACTGTCCTTTCCACACGCCTTTTTGGGCTGCCTCTGCAGAGAAGACCCTTCCCTTCATCCAGTCTCAAACACACACACTCACACACACACCTCCCCACCACACACTCATAAACACATCCTTGCATTCACATGCTCGCTCACTCTCATACACACAAACTTCTCCCTCCCTGCAGCTCACTTATCAGGGGCCTTGTAGTAGTAATCCTGCTCACCACGGTAAGAAGCAGGGCATGGAAATGTTGACTCAGCTACCATTATCTGTTCAGTCTAGAAGGTTGTGGGTATTGAGCCGAGAGACTCTCTTTGGCTACAAATATGACTGGGAGAGCAGCACCAGCTGCCGGCCTCAGCTCGGAGATAGGAGTAATTGGAAAAAAACCATGATCTATCATGATCTACTAACTCTTTTGCTCGGTGCCTATTAAAGAAGTTTGTAGAACTGTGTACCCCTTCACACATTTTTGGCTGACATCTAAAATGTTTTTATCGTCAGTTTAAATAGGGGCAAAGGATGTGATTTCTAGCATTCTTGTATTTTTTTTTAACTATATTGTCATCCAAATCCTTAGGGCTGCAGATTGAGTTCATTCAGTTTATGGGAAATGTCCATGCTAGAGGCTAAGGGGCAAAGCCAGTCCTCATTTGCCAAATCAATCAAACAAATCAGACTGGTTGTCTGTAAGAGAGATATTAAACTGTTGGCTCCATTTTTTTTATTGAAATAAATGTGTTGATACCCATCCCTGAGACAACCATCTCATTTATGAATTCTCAGTTATAGATTAATAGTAGACTGTCACACTCCAGCGGGACAGCTAGATAAGGCTTGGCGCCTCACCATCCTGGGTTTGTGTGGCCTGGAGGAAACATCTCCAGTCAGTGTCTACCGATGCTCTCTCTGTCCTGCTCCCGGGGCCTTGTCAGCAGAGGCCTAGCCGCCATGATGGGCCCCTCTGTCCAGCACCCGGGAGATTTTTACATCCCAGGGCAGTGTACCATATTAAAACTCAGAAAGGAGGGAGGGTACAGCTCAGTGGTAGAGCACGTGCTTAGCAAGCACGAGGTTCTGGGTTCAATCTCCAGTACCTCCACTATAATAAATAAGTAAATAAATAAACCTAATTACCTCCCCCCCCCGCAAACAAACAAAACTCAGAAAAGGGGAGAGATGTTTGGCACTTTTTCCTGCCAAAAGTGGTGGGCAGGGGATTATTATTTTTCTGTCTGGGTTTTTTGTTGTTGTTGTTGTTGTTTTTGGTAGGGGAAGGTAATTAGGTATATTTCTTTATTTTTAGAGGAGGTACTGGGGATTGAACCCAGGACCTCATGCATGCTAAGCATGCTCTCTACCATTTGAGCTGTAGCTTCCTCAAGTGGACAGGTGATTATTAAAGGGGAGGTGGGAAAGAAGAACCAGAGGCTTGTTCTCTGACAGATATATTTTAAGAAAATAGAAGATCTGGACATGGATTCTCTCAAAACTGGAGCGAGCATACGTGAATCCTGTGTTGTGACAGTGCGTGCACACATGTGGGCACGTGCGTGTGCATGTGTGTGTCCCCCATCCGGGCACCCACAGGGGAAAGGTTAGTGCCTCATGCCCCAACCACCACCCACCTTGAAGGGGAAGGTCTGATTGCTCCCCACTGCTGGACAGTAGGCCCCAGTGGGCCCAGACCTCATCTGAGCCCGTGCAGAGTGCACGTGTCTCTGTCCGTCTCCTGGTCATCAGGTTTTTCAGGTCCGTGAGAAGAAAGCACACACGAGGATTTGTCAACCCCCAGCTAGTCTCCAGGACAAAGCCCAAACAAACATGAAGAATGAGTGACAAGTCCACAGTCAGGATCTGAAGCTCCGGAGACTTCTCCGGCCCCTCCGCGTCTCCCCTTGCCGCAGCACTTACCCTCAAACAGTGAGAGGCTGTTCAGGCACCAGATCTCAATCTGTACTACCTCCTTCTCCAACCCAGACTGTCCCTCCCACCCAGACACCATGCATCCTCAGTGCCCCCTCCTCTGTGCTGAGGGACTCAGGGAGGCTCAGCCTGGCCCCCTTTTCCCAGCAGCTGGAGCTAGACACTGCAGAAAAACCCCATCCAGCCCAAGCCCAGGGCCCCGGCTCCAGGGCAGGGGCCTCCCTCCTTACCTGTATGAAGCAAACCAGCAAGGTTCTCACTGAGCTGGAAATACTTCTGTACATCCAGCAGTATTCCTGTGGACAGACAGACAGTGCTCGGGAAGTGGGAATAGCCTGCCAGGCCTCTAACAGCAGCTGCCCCCGCGTTTGGAACAGGCCCACAGCTGACCAGCACAGCACAGGTGTGACCCCTGGGCCCACCTGTTCTCCCCATTCCCGCCCCCTACATGCATGCGCACAACCACACACATGCGCAGACCCAGCTACAGGAGCCGGCACGCAGAGACGTGCGCACATCAAACACACCTGGAAACACACATCCATGCACAAGCATGCATGCCCAGACACAGACACACAGTCATGCAGATCCACATAGGTACCTACAAACAGGCATGCCCAGAACCACACACTCACAGAGGCAGAGATACTGATACACACACAGGAGCCTGCACGCACCGACATGTAAACCCAGTCTCAACACCCAGACACACATACAGCTAGATGTACACATAGAGACGCCCCACATCAGAGCGACTGGCAACCATCACTTAGATTACACGGTAAACGGAAGTCCCTGGGATCATGCAACACAGTGGCCCTGCTGGTGTCCAAACTCCAGACAGCCACAGACCTACGTACACACACATGAGCGTGTACACATAGTCATACGTGCTCTGGCCTGCATGTGTACACACACAAGCACGCTTTTCCAGAGGCATGAGCACCCAGACATGAGAGTGCCCGTGAGTGCCTCAGAGACAGGTCCCACTTAGTCCCATCTTAGCCCCACCTCCCTGAGGGTGGCAGGCTCTGGCTCTGTGCTAGGAGTCTCTGAAGCTAGGCCATGGGGTGCTGGAGTGGGGGGCGCTCAGCCTAATGCAGAGAGAGGAAGCGGGCCACTGGGCACCAGGCTCTATTGCCTGAAATCCCCTCAGCCCCTTGGTGGTATTTCAAAGTTAGTCAGGATGCGAGGCACCTGCTTCTCTGAGCTGTGAGGCTCTGGCCCTGTCATTACTCTGATTGAGTTATAGGATGGTTGAGGGCCGGGTCCTGAGCTGGACACAGAGTTGCTTCCCTAAGAGGAAACTATCACTGTCCCCATTATACAGATGTAGAAACAAAGGTCTGGCCACCCACGGTGGTGCAGCTGGAACTGGGGGAGCCAGGACTAGCATCCTAGGCAGAGGCAGCCCGCCCTCCACCCAGCGTCACAAGTGGGGCCCTGCAGAAACACCCCACAGCAGGAATAAAGGCCTACAATCCACGCCCCAGAGACCTGCCAGTCAGTGAAGAAAAACCAAAGAATCAGCGAATCAAAGTAAAAGTAAAAGATTTTTGTTCTGACATTCACTTTGGACCCAATTGCCACAGAACCCAAATGCCCACTTGTACGTCTTCCCTTTCAGTATTTTTCATTACACAGATGAGACATAGTCATTGGAAAGAAACAGAAACACAGATAAGCAAGTTAAGTGGCTAAGTAAAAATGATCTCTAATTGCACTCACGTTGGGGAACGGGACTCTGCCCCTAGTTTTGGCTCCTCCCAGCCCGGTGCTGCTCTGTGGGCAGCCTGGGGCCAAGTGTGGGTCTGGCCTCCCAAAGACCTGCTTCCCACAAGAGAATTCTCCTTGCATGAGAATCACCTGCCCCCAGCAGTCCCCAGGCACTCCTGCCCCCAGGAGTCCCAGGGCCTCCCTCAACCCAATCACCTGGGCCGCTTCTCACACAGCCAGAGGAAGGGCCTCAGGCCGGCAGGACTCAGGGGCTGCGAGTCCAGCCAGGGCCTCTCAAGGCGGGTGACAGCGAGAGCAGGGCCCCCAGCCTGCGCAGCTGTGAGAGCACCACACCCCTGGTTGCCCCACTCTTGCCCTCTCCCCTCCTCTTCACGCCCCCTGCCTCCCCCGAGTCTGGGACCCTCAGCTTCAGCCTGATCCACCGCAGTAGCCTCTGATACACCTCCCTGTCTCCTTTAGCCTCCGATCTCCCCACTTGAAAAATGTTCCACGGCTCCCCATTTCCTCAGGAGAAACAGCAAGCTCCCAGCCTGGCACCCAAGAAGACTATGATCAGGCCCCAAACCCCCTTTTAGAATAATTTCCTGCTTTCTTCCCCTCCCTCCAGCCCAGATCAGAGGTGCACTTTCGCCCCATGTGCCTTGGCTCAGGCTGACCCCTCTCTCTGAATGCCCTGGCCTCACCCCATTCCTTCCCTGCCTTACTGGTTTTCTCAGCCTTCAAGACCCAAACCATATGCCCCTCCTCTGTGAATTCTGCCGGAAGCCTCAGTTTTTCATCCTGGGACTGCCCAGCTGATGCCCTCCCAGCTGTCCTGGATTAGAGTTACTCATGCATGCGTTCTGTGTTGCCCTGAGCTTGTCCAAGACAGACACCCACCGGGTCTGGTGCTGTCTGTCTGCAACCTCTGAGTCCCAGTCAATCCATAGCTGCGAGCTGCTAACTGATGAATCAATATTCTGGGTGGCGCGGCCAGGAGCTCTCCTCCCCCCCGCAGGCCTCAGAGGCTGGAGATGGTGAAATCTCACCGGCGAGGCTGCAGGGGGCTCAACAGGGACCTGCGATAATATACTCAGTGGTTAGGGAAGCTGCTTTGAGGTTGGGAGTCTGGGACCCCACTGGAGGTGACTCAGCTGATGTGTCTTTGCCCCGGCTGGGGAGGCTAGGGGCATGCCCATGAAGTGCGGGGAGCCTGAGCTGGAGGGACCTCAGGGCCAGTCCCCAGGGCTGGGCTCAGGTCAGTGTCCCTCTCCGACCACTCTCGCCCCCTGGAGCCTGCCTCGCTGGAGAGCTTACCTGGCTGCCACGGTGCTCTGCTACATCAACCTCCTGCACCACATGAACTGGTTCATCATCGCAGGTGAGGAAGGGGACGGGCATCCTGGGTGGTACCTGCCCATCTACCTGCTGGCTGTCCTGTATCCACAGCGGCCTTCTGTCCAAAAAACTTTCTTCTTGGGGAGCACATCCATGCTGTTCTCACCCCAAGGGGTGGTTTAAGCTCTGCCTGCCACCCAGAGTAAATGGCCCTTTTGACCTAGGCTGCAGCTGCCATGGCCGCAGTGAGGAAAAGATGCTTTGCACGACAGGAAGTGAGATGAGTCTCCCAGAGTCCTGTGCACTGTGAGAGGGTCTGTGAAGGAGGGACTCGAAGCCGGGTCAGATCAGGAAGGCTGGATGTGGGCCAGGAGAGTGCGCTGAGCTGGACCGTCAGAGGAGGCCAACACCTGCTCCTAACATCCCACCTAGAGAAACAAAGACAGTGAGTGGCTGCCGAATGGGAAGGCAGCCTGTGGGCAAAACTCATTCATGGATGCAAAATCTGGGGGGAGGTTTTTGATGAGGGGCATGATATTGGCATGGTCTTCAAGTGTCTCCTTATGGATTGTTTATTAGTAGCAGGTGGGAGGAGGGTAACAATGCAGGAGACGAATTAGGCAACATTTTGACGGAAGGACTAAAATGGCATTACCAGATCTTTAAGGGTTGGGGAAGGAAGTGTTTGGCCTTGGTAACCCTGTCTCGATGTGGTTCAAGAATTCTCCTCTGGTTCACCGTCACGGCCACGTATTTGTTCATTCCTGGAGCAGCCACTGTGCACATCCACAGGCTCACTAACTGCATGGATGGTCTTGGGGAAACCCAGGGAAGTTCAAAATCAGGGCCTCCAGCACGAGCACATGGCTGGCAGGCCGGTGCTGGCTTTGAGTCCTCTCCGCAGGACCGCCTGAGTGTCCTCACAGTCTGGCATCACGGCCAAGACCCTACTCCAGAGCTGGACTCACCACTCACCGACCCTCTGATCTTAGGCAAATCAACCTCTCTGTGCCTCCATTTCCTCATCTATAAAATGGGGCTGATAATAGTACGTAACTCACAGCGTTGTTGTGGTTTAAATGAGTTTGAAAAGAAGTACCTAGACCTTCACCTGGTAAGGAAGAAGTGCTATGTCACTGTTTGTTAAATAAAATAGGGTTTTCCCCGGCACACGTAGATGAGGCTTTGGTCTCAGCCCTGCCCTCAGGGCTGAGGAGTGACCAGCAGAGCTATGTCCTCAAGTAGGAGTGAGAACCCAAGCACACAAGTGCGCACCTGCATTGCAACTAGTCAACACCAGGACAGACCTGCCACCATCTGGACGCTACTGCCCCAGGCAAGGCTGGTCACAGTCATCCCTTTCTAGAGTCCAGCCCTCACTGTGCCAGCCCAGAAGGCCACCCTGTCTTGGCTTTCAGAGCAAAGGAGCAGCTGAAGGAGTCAGAATCCCCAGCATTAGTCAAATCCAGGAGGCTGGGTGTCAGCCAGGAGCACAGCATCGGAATACGATCAACTGCCCTGGACTCCTGGGCTTCCAAAGTCGGGATCCCTCCAGGGACCCAGGATTTGACCCCCAAAAGGGTTCTGGAAGAAGAGACTTTGTCCCAGAGGCATTTTAGGAACAAATTGGAAGAACATCATGTTCCAGGAGCAGGAGGCCAGCAGGGGGCAACACAGTGTCCTAGATGACCAAGAAAGAATCCTGGGTTCCCACACCATGAGGCGCAAACAGGATGCCTTCCCACGCTTAGCCTCAGCTTCCCTATTTGGTCATTGGTGGTCATGGTGGCGGAGGGACTGGATGGCCCTCAGCTTCACAGTTGGTGTGTATGTCTCTCACTTGAAGGGTCAGGAAGTAGAAGGTTTCAGGCTTGGTTAACTCAGTAGCACCATGATGTCATCAAAGACACCAGTGTTAGAGGGGAAGGTATAGCCCAAGTGGCAGAGCGCATGCTTAGCATGCATGAGGTCCTGGGTTCAATCCCCAGTACCTCCTCTAAAAATAAATAAATGAATAAACCTAACTACCTTCCTCCTCAAAAAAAAAAAAAAAAGATACCAATGTTTTCCATTTTTCCTCCCGGAAATCTTTATAGAGTTCACCTTTGAGTACATATCCATTGCTGCATAACAAACTTCCCCCAGTACGTGTGGCTTTAAGCAACAAGAGTTTTTTATTATCCCTCATGGCTCCGGTGGGTCAGCAATTTGGAAGCAGCCTATTGGCCATTCTGGCTCGGTCCCTCAGGTGGGTGCAGCGAGATGTCCACTGAGACAACACTCATCCGAAGGCTTGACTGGGGCTGGAGGGCCCCTTTCCTAGGTGGCTCACCCACGTGGCTGGCACACTGGTGCTGGCTGTTTGGTCCTCTCTGCAGGACTGCCTGAGTGTCCTCACAGTAGGGCAGGTGTCCTTGAGTGTCCTTACAGTGTGGTGGCTCGGTCCACCAGATGGAGCAATCCAATAGGGGCCAAGGCAGAGACGCCAATACCTTTCACAACCTAGACTTCTAGGTCTGTATTCTGCTGTGTTCTAGTCGGTCACACAGGCCAGTCCTGATTCACTGTGGGAGAGGACCACACGAAGGCATGAACACCAGGAGGCACAGCTCACTGAAGAGCCTCTTGGAGGCTGGGGACCACAGCCTTCACCCACTTGTCATCTCACATACAAGAAGGAAAGAATGTGCAGCAACATGGATGGACCTAGAGATCATCTTTCCAAGTGAAGTAAGTCAGACACAGATAAATCTCATATGATATCACTTATATGTGGAATCTTAAAAAATGACAGAAATGAACTTATTTACAAAACAAAAGTAGAGTCACACAGAAAACAAACATAGTTACCAAAGGGGAGGGAGGGATAAATTAGGAGTTTGGGATTAACAGATACACACTACTATATATAAAATAAACAACAAGGTCCTACTGTTTAGCCCCGGGGAACTATATTCAACATCTTGTAACAACCTATAATAGAAAAGAATCTGAAAAAATAGATATATATTCTATTATTTTATATATATATATACACACACACAGACACACACACACACACACACACATACACATATACAACTGAAGCACTTTGTTGTACACCTGAAACTAACACAACATGCAAACCAACTACACTTCAATTTAAAAAAAAAGAAGGAAGGAGATTTCTCCTGAAATATGTTCATGTATATTTATCTGGGAGGAAAACCTTTCCCAGAAATCCCCCAGCTGGCATTCCTTCAGGACCCTCCAACCAGGTTTCAGCCACACGTCCATGCCCCCGGTGCAAAAGAAGCTGGGGAGGAGGTCACCATGGGAGGCTGCCTCCGTCAGTGAAGAAGAGGAAGGAAAGTAGCCGTTGGATGAGCAAATAAAGCCTTTCACAGATAGCTAACCACCTCGGTGCCTGAAAGGGTCGCCTGCCCCACAAGAGGAAGGGAGCAACCTCACTCCCAGGAAAAGGGGTGTCATGTGACCCCTTATGTTTGGAGAGTTTAAACAAGTCCTTGGTGTGGGTTCCCAAGGAGAAAAGGAAAACAAGTTCTGGATCTAGACAGCAGCAGATGCCAAAAACTGTCCAAACCCAGGGCTCCTGAAACTAGCAGTCACCCTAGCTGGTGGGAAGTATACAGGAAAGAGAGTTCATGAAATTGAGAGCCACAAGCTTGGAATTTCAAGCCTGGGAGCCTCCAGCTGACTTTAGCCCACATTCTCAGAGACACACCAGCATCATTCGCCAAGTCCTGCAGACAGGTTGGGACCAGGCTCCAATAGCGGCACCATGTGGCCATAAGGAGCAACAGCAGTCATGAACTACTCCAGGCAGTGTTAAGTTCCTGAAGTTCACAGATAATTCAGAGTGGGTCTCAAGATCCTGGATTTCTTGCTAATAAGACATGTGCATCATGAAAAGATGCTCAGTGTTGCTAATTATTAGAGAAATGCAAATCAAAACTGCAATGAGGTACCACTTCACACACGTCAGAATGGCCATCATTAAAAAGTCTACAAGTAACAAATGCTGGAAAGGGTGTGGAGAAAAGGGAATCCTCCTGTACTGATGGTGGGAATGTAAACTGGTGCAGCCATTATGGAAAACAGTATGGAGGTTCCTAAAAAACTAAAAATTTGAGTTGCCATATGTCCAGCAATCCCACTCCTGGGCATGTATCCAGAGAAAACTCTATTTGAAAAGAAACATGTGCCCAATGTTCATAGCAGTACTATTTACAATAGCAAAGACATGGAAGCAACCTAAATGTCCATCGACAGATGAATGGATAAAGAAGAAAAGAAGATGTGGTATACATACATAAAATGGAATACTATTAAGCTATAAAAAAGAATGAAATAATGCCATTTACAGCAACATGGATGGACCTAGAGATTATCATACTATGTGAAGTAAATCAGACAGGGAAAGACAAATACTATATGATATCACTTATATGTGAAATCTAAAATATGACACAAATGAACATATTAACAAATCAGAACAGACTCACAGACATAGAAAACAAACTTATAGTCACCAAAGGGGAATGGAGTTGGGGGAGGGATAAATTAGGAGTTTGGGATTAGCAGATATATGCTACCATATATAAAGTAGATAAACAACAAGGACCTAGCATATAGCACAGGGAACTATATTCAATATCCTAGAATAAACCATAATGGAAAAGAATATGAAAAAGAATATATATATGTATAACTGAATCACTTTGCTGTACACCAGAAACTAACATAACATTGTAAATCAACTATACTTCAATAAAAAATAAAATAAAAAAGGGAAGACGGGAAAAGAGAAGGAAAGGAAGAGAGGGAAAGAGGAAGTGGGCAGAGTCTGATGGAAATGAGGAAGAGAATTTTCTAAACTCCTCCCTTCCCTCGTTCTCACTGTTCCCTGAGGGTTTGATATCCATTCATTGGCTTCATGATGCCTTCTCCTACTGGTGTTTCCAAACCCCTACTCAGAAGTCACCTCCTCTGGGAAGTCAGCAGGCTTGACTGAGTGCTTATCTTCTTTATTGGGATTTTCTGTCTTCCCCATGGGTCAGCGAGCCCCTAAAAGGAAAGGCACCCTTTCTGCCTCCTGCAGAGTCTGGCTCAGGCCTTGACCAGAGCAGGTAGACAGAAAGGGTGTTCTGAATGGATGAATGAAATAGGCTTCTCAGGGACCTCGGGGAGCCACTCCTGTAGTGGTGTTCACAGATCCCACCCTCTTTGGTATGGCCTGGGGTCTGAGGAGCAGGACACAGCCTAAGTGGTGGGCTGGAGCTGTTCACAGCATCACTCTGCCCTCCAGCACTGGAGGTCTGCTCCCACCAAGCAGAACCCCGACTCTCTCGATACGTATGTAGGGTGAACTGTTTTCCAGGGGACAACCTAGACCCTCATGCAAATAGACAACACCTGTCTTCCTCATGTACACGGGAAACACTGAAAGCTTCAGGAGGACATATTGAAACTCAAGCTGAGTCATCACTCCCAATGAAAGAATTTGGAGACCCCAGCACTTGGGGCTCAAGTTCCAGTTCCAGCTCTGTGTCCAGGTGACTCATGTCAGCTGTAAGAAGAGGGAGTTTCTGGCTCCTGGCTCCTGTGAGATCATCCCACCACCAAGTCACTGGAGAGAAGAGGTCCTCACAGCTGCCCAAGAGAGCAGACACTGGAGACGGTAACTGCCCTACTCTTGGCCACTTTCTCCTAGGAGTTAAAGTGGCAAAGAGGAGCCCATGGCCCTATACCAGGCAGCCTGAACTAATTAGCTATTGCTGCTTAGCAAATTGCCCCTAAATTTCATGGCTTAAAACAATAATAATATTTTTTATTATAAGAATGATATGAGGGGAGGGTACAGCTCAGTGGTAGAGTGTGCACTTAGCATGCATGCACAGGGTCCTGGGTTCAATCCCCAGAACTTCCATAAAAATCAATAAATAAATAAAAACCTAATTACCTCCCTTCACACACACAAAAAAAATTAGGAAAAAAAAAGAAAATATGTGCAAGTCATATATCTGATAAAGAACTTGTCTCTAGAATCTATAAAAAACTCTTGCAATTTAATAATAAAAAGACAATCCAGTTTAAAAATGGGCAAAGAATCTGAATAGACAGTTTTTCAGAAAAGATATGCAAATGGCCAATAAACACATGAAGAGATGACATCATCATTTGTCAGGGAAATGCCAAGCGAAACCACAATGAGATACCACTTCATACCCCAGATGGAGTAGATAGTAATAGGCACTGGTAAGGATGAGGAGGAACTGGAACCCTTGGGCACCACTGGTGGGAATATGAAATGATGCAACTGTTTAAGAAAACAGTCTAGCAGTTCCTCGAACAATTAAACACAGTTACCAAAAGACCCAGCAATTTCACTCCTGGGTAGATATCCAAGGAAACTGAAAACATATATCCACACAAAAACTTGTACATGAATTTTCATAGCAGCGTTTTTTTGTAATAGCCAAAAGGTGGAAACAACCCAAATGTCCATCAACAGACAAATGGATAAATGAAATGTGGTATATGCGTGCCATGGAGTATTATTCAGCGATAAAAAAGGAATGAATTCTTGATACATGCTACAATGGGGGTGAATCATGAAAATATTATTAAGTGAGAGAAGACAGTGAAAGACCAAATATCATATGATTCCGTTTAGATGAAATGTCCAGAATAGAGAAATCTATAGACAGAAAGTAAGTTAGTGACCACTTAGGGCTGGTGGGGGGTTAGGGGGATGGGGAGATAGGGGGTATAGCTAAAGGGCATAGGGCTTCTTTTTGAGGTGATGAAAATGTTCTAAAATTGACTATGGTTAGGGAGGGTATAGCTCAGTGGTAGAGCACATGCTTCGCATGCATGAGGTCCTGGGTTCAATCCACAGCACCTCCATTTAAATAAATAAATACATACATAAATAAACTTAATCACCTCCCTCCCCTCAAAATTGAAATTATTATTTTAAAAATAATAATAATAAAATTGACTATGGTGATGGTTGCACATGTCTGAATAGACTGAAAAAAACAAAAACAAAAAACTGCAGTTTATGCTTCAATTGGATGAATTGTATGGTATATGAATTATATCCCAATAAGGTTGTTAAAATATTAGTAATTTATTATTTCATGGTTTCTAGGGGCCAGGAATTCAGAAGCAGCTTGGCTAAGCAGCTCTGGCTCAGAGTCTGAAGGTTTGGCTCAGGCTGGAGATGTTTCACTCACACAGTTAGCAAGATAGCGCTGGCTGTCTGATGGGAGGCCTCAGTTCCCCTCCAGGCAGCCCCTTCTACGGGGCTGATTGAGGGTCCTCATGGCATAGCAACTAGCTCCCCCTAGAATGAGCAACCCAAGAGACCAAGACGAAATCCGCAATGCCTTTTATGACCGTGCCTTGTAAATCACTCTCCATCATCTTCACCATGTTCCACTGGTCCCATAGACCAGCCCCGATTCACTGGGGGAGGGGACTCCACAAAGTCATGAATACAAGGAGGCACGGCTCCTGGGCAGCCACCCTGGAGCCTGGCTATCGTAACTAATTTCCCACTTTTCTGCAGACCACTGAGCCCCTCCCCACCTTCGTCATACCCCTCATCCCGGACCAGTTACCATCACCCCCTGAGCCCTTCAGCCGCTTCTCCTATTCTCTCTCCTCTATTTTGATCCAATTTCCTGTCCTTCATCCCTCTGAGACCCGTGGTCCACCAGCACCAAATTCCCCTCCACTCTTCACTTCTATTTACAATCCCTTGACACCGTTTAGCCCCAAATGAACATAATCATCACTTGACGACATGGCTTTCCCTGCGAACTCTCAGGAGGAAGGTGCTTGCTTTTATCCCCTCCTCCTCCTCCTTTCACAGAACCTTGGAGCCTGGTGGATGTCTCTCCTGCTCTGCACGCCACTTCCACACCATCTTCCTTCCTTGTCTTTCAAAACCCCAGCTCCTGTGATGCTCACAGCGTCAGACTCAGCCCTGCAAAATCACTGTCCGTCCTCAGGCCTCCGTTTCCTTGTCTTGTACTCTTGCTCCTCTGTCCTTGGTTTTGTCGTCACCTCTCAGCCAAGACTGCTCAGGGTCTCAGCAGATCGAGGTCACCACATGGCCTCCTGATAGTCAGGCCAAATGACCTTATTGCTCCTGGCTTCTCAGCAGCAGAGGACCCAGCGGACCTCACCCTCTTTAAATACCTTCTTCTTCCAGCCTCTGTGACCCACGTGCTCCTCTGGTTTTCCTCCTGCCTCGGGGTCTCTGCTGTTTCTGTAGTTGAATTCCACCCTCTGCTGTCTGGATGTCCTGGGTCACCTGGACACCCAACAAGCATCGCAAACTCACCACAAAACAGAATTCTTGGTTCCTCCTCCCAAATTCCTCCTCCCTCAGTCTTTTCACACTACAAAGGCACCATCATCCACCCAGACACTCAAGTGAAAAACTGGATGAGCTTTTGCACACAGCCCAGGTGAGGTGTGCGCGTGCGTGGACATCCCTCACCAGGAGCTCTGGTCTGAAGAGCCAAGTGTGTGGCCTCTGGACGTGGAGTTCTGTGAGTGAGTGGAGCTGGGCTCAGCACAGAAAAGAAAAGGAACCCATGACCATTGAAGTGCTGAAGATTCCCGGTATGCAGAGAAAAGAAATAGGTGAAAATCAGCCAAGGGCAGGGACCTCTGGGGCAGAGCCCAGGAGCGTCCAAACAAGAGCCTAGGTCTGGTCATCCGTGTCCCAGTCACGATGTGACGTCAATGCCAACCAGGGAAGCTGACCAGGGCCTTTAGCATCACTGTTGTTACCATGCGCTGCCCTCGTGGCCAGCCTTCAGTCTCTAGCCCCTCCTGGAGGCTGGGCTGATACCTGCTGTCTCCAGCCCCTTCCAGAGGCAGAATGATACCATGAAGCCCAAAGTCCCCATCATAAATCACATTGCAAGACTGTCTAGCTGTCAATGCTCCCAGGAAAACAAAGACACTCCCATCACGCAGGACATTCCAGAGCCAGGAGACCACCTCCCAGTAGCCAAGGGCAAAGGCTAGACCTCTCTTTGGATTCCACCCATATGAGATCATGCAGTATTTGTCTTTCTCTGTCTGACTTGTTTCACTTCACATGATGCCCTCAGAGTCCATCCATGTGGTCACAAGTGACATCTATCACGTTTCCTTGATCCGTTCATCCCTCAACAAACGCAGAGAGCCAATAACAATAACATCTTGAATAACAAAGCTTCATCTGGGTCTGTTGCCAGGCGACCTGATTGAAGGCAACAATTAATCACTTGTTTCTCCTTAACCTGTGACAGTATTTCCCAGTCTTTTTCTTCTCTTTTTCTCCTTTTTTTTTTTTGTTATTTGCAGATGCTACATTTCAAAATGTCGTACTTTAAAATAAATAAATAAACCCAAATTAGTCTTTTCCTCCCTTCAGCAAATCCTGCTGACTCTTCCTCTAAAATACATTTTTTGAGGGGGAGAGGAAGGTAATTAGGTTTATTGATTTATTTATTTTTAGAGGAAGTACTGGAGATTAAACCCAGGACCTCCTGCATGCTAAGCATGTGTGTACCACTTGAGCTGTACCCATCCCCTCTTAAAATACATTTTGAATCCATTCTTTTCTCCCTACCTCCAGCACTTCTGGCCGAACCCAAGCCACCATCATCCCTCACCTGGACCACTGCAATGGGATGTTAACTGTCCCCTCTGTTCCCACCACCATCAGTCCATGAGCTACATAGCAACCAAATGATCTTTGTAACATGGAAATCAAGTAAAGTCACTCCCCTGCTGAAAATACTCCAGGGGCAGAGTGGAGTGGAGGAACACTTCCCAAATGCTTTCTACCACAAGTGGAGTAAAATCAAATCACTTTCCTTGCATTCAGTTCCCAGTGATCTGACTTTGTTGTCTTGACCACACATTTCTTATCAGCCTCCACCTTGCTCACTCTGATAAAGTCACCGTTTCTGTCCCTCAAACACAAAAGCTCATCCCCATTTCAGGAGCTTAAACAATCCCCTCTGCCTGAAATGCTGCTCCTTGAGATCTTTGCACAACCAGCTTATTCTTATTCAAATATTAGCTTAAATGTAACCTCTTCCAAGAAGCCCTCCATGACCACTCAATTTAAAGAAGTCACATAGTCACTCTGTCCTTGCTCCACAGTTTAATGCTTTTCATAGTTCCTATTAATATCTGATCATTTCCTGATTTATTTCTTTTCCTTCTCCCCAGTTTTAACAGCTGCTGTCATCACCAGTGCCTGGCACTCAGGCCATGATCATTCACATTTTAATAAAGGAATGAATTGTTGTGTGTTTTCTGGCAGGTCAGTGCTATTCTTTGAACTTTCTCTGGGAAATGAAGTTATGTGACTGAATAAACTTTGTTTCTGAGGATGGATCAGCCTTTAAGGCAAATCATAGTTATGATGGTCAGTGACCACCAGGTGTCGCTAAAGACAGCTTCTCTAAGAGGCGGGATGGGTGGACTAAAAGGGTCTCTAAGAACACTTGAAGTCAGCACAGGTCTACTAGGGGCGACCCTGCAGTGGGGGTCTCCAGTGATTCAGCCAGCCAGGCAAAGCTCCTGGGGCTGGGGCCTCAGTCTTACCATCTGTCCATTGGCTGTAGACTCATTGTCCAGGTTCTAGGTCAGACCCTTCTTCTGTGGCAGAATCAGGGTGGGAGGAAGGGGGATGGAAAAGGAGAAGAGGGTCCCCTTTCCCTCCCTCTTCTGCTCTCAGGGGCCCTTCCCTTGGGGCAGGGACATGTCTTTCCCTGGGTGTGCTCCGGGTGCCCACACACTCAATGAGAAGCCACCTCTAACAGGGTGACTTCATTACCCCAATGCCTGTGGTGAGGCAGAAGTAATCATACTCCGCAGAATTCCTTTTGTGGGAGTTGGGGAGTCCCTGAAGGAGGAGGGAAAACATAGTTTTCTAAACAAACAAATGTTAAAACCATTAGTAGCTCTGGGTTCAACAAAAACAGGCTACCAGCCAGACTCGCTAACAGACCAGAGTCTGCAGACCCCTGCTTTAGACGAAACCCCAAGATGAAGCATTTGGGGTCCCAGGCGTCCCTGAAACAGAAGAGCCTTGGGGAGATGCACTGACTTGTGCAAGGTCTTCAGTTCCTTCAGATAAAACACACAAAAGAGAACAGACGCAACTATGCATGAGTCCAGAGAAAGATCAGTTTGGGCTCTGGGAGAGGAAGGGGAGACAGGGAGCCAGAGACAAGGGGCTTCGGGGTGACTCTTCCCAAGACCCCAAGTCTGCAGGAAGAATGAATTTTCCTACACACATCCAAGTGGTCAAAAAGGTTAAAGTGAGGGGGGTTATGCCTATTGCCAGAACCCTCATCCTCATCCTGGTTCCATCAAGTCCCCAGAGAAAAGGGGGCATCCTTTTAGGGACACATTCGGACCCCAGACCAACGAAAGGCCTGGGAACACAGTCTCTCTCCTCATCAAATACCCCAGGGTGAGCAGGGGAGGAGTTTTCTTCCAGCACAGGGACGACAGGCCAGGCCGGGCCTTCTCTGGGGAGTAGACCCCAAGTCAAAAGGCAGAATAAACTGAATTTACATATCTATCTATATATCAGTATCTATATCTGCATATAATCAGCCTTACTGATGTATAATTCACATATGATGTTTTTACCCATTGAAATTGTCCAGTTCAGGGTGGCAAGGTATAGCTCAAGTGGTAAAGCACATGCTTAGCATGCATGAGGTCCTGGGTTCAATCCCCAGTGCCTCCTCTAAAAATAAACTAAGTACGTTCCCCCATTTAAAAAAAAAAAAAGGAAAGAAAGAAATCGGCCAGTTCAATGGTTTTTGTTAGTCTATCCACAATTAAGAATCATCACCACGATCAACTTAAAAACGTTTCATCAACATAAAAAAAAAAACCCTGTACCCAGTCACTCCTCATTGCCCCACAACTTCTACCCTTTAACCCCCCCAACCCCAGCCCTGGCAACCACCAGCCTATTTTTTGTCTCTATGGATTGGACATTTCTGGACATTTCACATAAAAGGAGTCATACATGCGGCCTTTTGTGTCTGGCTTTGTTCACTTGGCATGTTTTCAAGGTTCATCTGAAATAGAGCCGGACACTGTGGGGGTCCTCCCTGGTACAAATCCTCTCCATGTCCCCCTTTTCTTGCTAGTAGGACATAGGTTTCCTTCAGCCTCCTTGACCTTCCCTGAGTTCCAAAGCGCAGGTTCAAACAGTTGCCAATCAGGGAAGGGAGGAAATGCAGAGACAAGGGAGGAACAGTCAAGAAACAACAGCGCGGCCTTGCGGCACAGGGTCCTGGTTCCTCCTCAAGGAATATACACAATATCTTTGAGTTCTTCTGCAAGAACTAAGGCCTCCACCCAGGTGGAGGATGATAACTTCAGGCTGAACACAAGGTTGATGAACACCACCCCATCCCTCACCACCAACCAATCAGAAGAAAGTCACACACCTGCAGCCTCCATCCCAAACTTTGCTTAAAAACGCTCCTCCTCCCAAACCATCAGAGTTCTGGTTTTTCAAGCCGGAGCCACCCGTCTTCCTTGCTTGGCCCTGCAAAATACCTTTCTCTGCTCCAGACTCCGATGTTTAGGTTTGTTTGAACTCACTGTGCGTCCGGCACACGAACTTAGAAGTAGAGTTTGCTGGGTCAAATGGCAGCTCGGTATTTAACAGTTTGAGGAACTGGCAGACTGCCTTCCACGGTGGCTGCACCGCTCCACACCCCCACCAGCGATGCGCAAGGGCCAATTTCCCTACGTCCTGCAAACATTTGTTATCTGCCTTTTTGATTCTAGCCACCCTCGTGGATAAGCAGTGCTATCTTACTGTGGTTTTGATTGGAACTTCCTTCATGACCAATGATGCTGAGCATCTTTTTCATGTGTTTATTGGTCATTTGCATATCTCCTTCAGAGAACTGTCTATCCAAATCTTTCGTCCGTTTTTAAAATATCTTTTATTCATATTTATCGTTTTATTGTTCGGTTGTAAGAATTCTTTATGTATTCTAGCTAAAAATCCCTTCTCAGCTGCACGATTTGCAAAACTTCTCATTCTCCCACAAGTTCTCTTTTGACTTTCTCTGATATCTGCTTCATACATTTTAAAGATACGTTATTAGGTAACACAACTTGAGAACTGTTTTATCTTCGTAGATTGTTCCTGTAATCATGATGTAGGCACTCCTGTTTTCCCTCATAAATATTCTTTGTCTTAAATAATATTTGGTTTGATGTTTATGAAGATACACCAGCTTTCTCGTGGCTGGTATCATCTAATTACTTTCAACCTTCCACATCCTTGTTTTAGATGATCCTCTTGTAAACAGCGTGAGTCTGGACTCTTTTTATAATCCAATCTGACAGCCAATCTGGCCAAGTTGGTGCATTCACAGTTATCGTGACTCAGGCTAATGCGAGGTGTCTGCAGTCCGCCAGGGGCTGGACGGGAGGAGGGAAAGGAACTGCCATTATCACTTGTGAGTTTTGTGCCAGCCCTGTGTCAGGTGTGTCCCACAGGTGGCCCTGCTCAATGCTCACACCATGTTGGCATAAATGTCATTACTCCTATTTTATAAAGGGATGAAGGCTGTGAAAGGTTAGGTCACCCAAAGCCACACCGCTAGTAAGTGGCAGAGTCAGGGCCCAAGCTGGGCTCCAGACCCCATCCCCACTACCTGCAGGGCATCCAGGAACCCTCCCATAGTGGGCAGGAATGCAGCTGCCCCTCCAGGGTCAGACTGCAATAGAGAAGGAAAAGGGTTTCTAGGCAAAGGGAACAGTCACAACTGGGTGCCGGTGCCCAGGTGCAGCCTGGGCAGGAGGGTGGGGCCCCTGTTCCCCACAGGTCTGCTCCCCACACTGCCTCCCACCTCCCACCCCATTCCCCCGCATTTCTCCTGCCTGAGATGCGCCCAGTAGGTCAGGCAGAGAGCTTCCACAGGAACCTGAGAAGCAAAACAATTCTGTTCTGTTCCAGTTGTGTTCTAGGGAGATGTTTAACAAGCCACTGAGTGGGGAAGAGGACTCGTAGTATATGCCAACTACCTTGGTGCAAATACTCTCACCGAGGCCAAACTAGCAGCATCACTAAACACACAGGGTACCTAATCTGCTCCCGCAAACCCAGAAGAGCCCACTCCAGCTGGCTGCCCTCCCTGCTCCCTCCCAGAAGAGTCTGCCAAACGGAGGGTGGGAGCATGTACCAGAGGCTCTGCCTTCCCAGTGGGGTACTTCGTGCCCCGCCCCCCCCTCCAGCTGGGCTTAGCATTCTCTGCCCTTCAGGTCGGGGTACAGAGACACAGCCTGTCAGCGGGGCTGGAGAAACTGAGGCTGAAAGGTAGCGCTTGCCCTGGCGAGAGGGGCCGGGTGTTGTGGAGACAACAGATGCACCTACGAGTGTTCATGTGTACGCTGAGCACACGCACAACTCCTTGGTGTCCATGCGTGCCTGTGCACACTCACGTGTGTATGTGCGTGAACACACCTGTGAGCTTAGGGGCTGTTCTTGAGGTTGAACCACAGCATGAACCTGTAAGTCATGATTTTTTTTTTAATGTGATGCTTTATGAAAGTACCCCCGTGCTAATTATGCCCACAATTGTGTCCTAAGCTATTAACTGCAAGCGGCTTCTCTCTGCCTTGCTCTTCTGAACCTCTTCCCACCTCAGTCCCCATGGATACAGGAAGTTCATTCAGCCTGGGTCTCACATAGGAGACAAACCTAGAAACCGGCTCCTGGTGATAGGGTTGGGCCAGGTAGATGTTCATGAGACACAGCTGAATCCGCAAATCCGTAGGTGAGTGGGAACCAAGGTCAAGGAGGACAGGGAGTGGGAGGAAGCTGGGGGCTGGGGGGCAGGCTGTCGGCAGGAGGTAGTCACGGAGGGGAAGGAGCACAAGTGGCAGAGCCAGTGATTCAGGAAAGGGATGCTCAGGACCCCTCCACCTGTGCAGGGGAAGAGCCTTCACTCCTCTGTCTGCAGGCACCCTTGGCCCCACTGCACAGAGGTTGTGGGAGGCAGGGGATGGACATGTGTCTCTATCAACTCAAGGGACCAGTGCCGGCCAACTACCAGCTGACTCCATCACTTAAAATGAATGGCATTTTCTTGGCTCCAAATTTTGCTGGTGGGCAGAGCCCCAGGGAGAGACTGAATTCCCAGAAAAGGAGCTGGGAGTGCTATGCCACCTGAGGTCCCCAAATGCTGCTCAGCCTCTCCAGAGGCACCATTCCCAGGACTCCCCCCTCCCCTCCCCTCCTTGTGCCTCCCTTCCCCCCTCCCCCCCAGCTCACTGCACCCATCATCACAGGGCTGGTCAAAGTTCTCCCAGAGGACTGTCTGCAACACATGTGCATGTGTGAATGTGAGTGTGCACTGACAGTGCACGCACAAATCTGTGTGCGTGTCCATGCCTGTGCATGCTCAGGTGTGTCTGTGTGTGCATAACACACCCAAGACATACACACACACAGACCATATGTGCCTAGACCTTGAATCCTCCTGGGGGGTGGTTATTTTGCCAGTATTCCATAGATCACCTACAATGGATGTCACAATGACAGTCACTTATATTTAAAGTCCCTCAGAAGCACCCAGTTCAACCCTAGCAGTGCTCCTCAGGGGAGGTCACCATTGCTATTTGAGTAGAGATAATTCTCCTGTGATGGGACCAAGTCCCAACCCGCGGCATCAGTTTTATATCCCTGGTCCCAAAATTCTAGGCACAAAATGTTAGTAGTGCCCCAGAAATGCCCTCACAAGTTTCCAACCTCTCGTGGAGGTGGGACAGCAGAGTCCCAGGTGAGGGCACCACAAGCTTTGTCCAGTAGCTGGATATTCTCCACAGAATCTCTGGAAAGGTTCTGACCCCTGCCCTTCAACTCCCAGGGATTGCTCCTGCCTACCTCCTGAAGCCCCACCCACAGACAGCGCCACCTGGAAGAAAAGTCCACATCACTCATCCCACTTCCTTCCTCAGGGGCCACCCAAGGGCTGACCCCACTCACCGGGGCCTCACAGTGCTCCGAGGAGGAGGCCAGGCTGGGAGGCAAGAACTGCTGTGCGGTGGGCCTCACACACCAAACAGGTGGGCTGGGGTGGGAGGGCGTCCTGCAGACTCATCCAAGAAGAGAAGCCCCATCTGACCAGCAGAAAGCTGCAGAAACCAAGAGGAGTGCTGAGCTAGGCCAGGTGGCAGCTCTCAGGCCTGAAGCTTCTAGAAGCAAGAGATGCCCACAGACATTGAAAGTGCTGCCTTCCCTCCTGCCTTCCTGTTACCACTCCTTCAGGTGGGTGAGTATGGTAGGTGGAGACGAGGGTTCGCTAGGAACTGAAACTAGAGAAAAACTGCCCCCCACTCAGACCCAGAGGGGCCCTGCCAGGCTAGTGTGCGGTGTAGCATGTGGTGATGAGGGCGTGGGAGGGGTGGGGGTGCTGGGAGGGTTGGTGGTGTACCCTGCCCACGTCTTTTGATGGGTCTACAAACTCCATTCCCTTGGGTGCATGCTGAGGAGCCCAGTTACTGAGGTTCAGAGTGAGCTACGTGGAGCTTGGCAAAACTCCCCAAATGCTTCCCAATGCAGTGTCCCAGCGTCCAGTCCACTCCCCAGTGCACTGCACCCGCCGTCCAGTCACTCCCGTCCTCCAGGGCACCTTTTACAGGTGAGACCCAGAGGGCTGGGACCTGGCTGGATTGGGACTTCACTGTGCCAACTGTCCCACATCCACCTGGGGCAGAACTTTTTTGCCTGATGTAATTCCTGGACCCTTGAGTTCCTAGCATCTGATTTAAAATATTGGAGTAACTTTAAGTAGATTTTATTGAGAGGAAGACCTCTGGAAGCCAGATCTGTGCACACAAACATCTTCCATCTGGCAAACAGGCTAATGATGCTTACCCAGATTTTTAAAAATCTACTTTGATGATGATTATCTAATAATTTTTTTTCCATATGCAATCTTTCCATTGGTTTTTCCCGAACTATCTTCCCTTGCAGCAGATTTGAAAGAAAAATTTTAACTTGGGGTCACATCAGCCCGTCTTCTGCCCTCTCTTCTCATCAGCTTAACAGACTACACTTTGGACAGAGCTGCTTAGGGGAGAAAACTGATTAAGAAAAAAACTATAGACTTATCAAAACAGAAATTGTGGGCGGAGAGTATCCATATTTACATCTTCTTTTTCTCTTTCTTTCTCTCCTCCTCCCTTCCTTCCTTCCTCTCTCACTCTTTCCTTCTTTCTCTCTCTCTCCTGTCTTTGTCTTCTTTCTCTTCCCTCTCTCCTCTCTCTTTCCCTTCTTTCCTTCTTTCTAGTTTTTCAGGAAGATTCTCTAAGGTTTCTCGCACTCCTTAAGCCCCTGGTGGCCTAAAGCGCACCTTCCACCTCTATCCCTCCCCCCACCAGCAGCACGTGGCACGTAAAAGAGAAGAAAAACCCAAAACTCAGGTACTGTGCAGTCTCTGCCCACTGCAGGTGAGAACCTGAGGTCAAGGATCCGAAAGGATCCTGTGAGTCAAGGGGAAAATAAGGGTTAATTTACATAAGTCTCCTTTTGACCAGATTTTCCCCAACGTCTTCCCATCCACCTCCACCAGAGCAGGGGTTTCCAGCCCCTCCCCACCCGCCGCCCCAGACCCACCTTCAGGCCGGGCTCCCAGTCCCCTCCCAACCAAGTCCGACCAGACCACCTAGGACCGTTGGCTGGGAGCACAAACGGCCACACGGCCCAGCAGGAAGTGTTCCGAACCGATCTGCCCCACGCGGTCACACCCAGTGCGTCATCCACGCGGACGCGGGCTCTGAGCCCGCCCAGAGCCGCATCCCGAGCCCCGGGGGCCTGGAAGTCGGCGGAGAGGGTGCACCCGCTCCCCACTCTCTCCCCGGCCCCTCTCTCCCCTCTCCCCTCCGCCACACTCGCCCTGAGCTCCGGAAAAGTCCGGGGGCCGGCTGCGGGGTCCCCAGGCGTTCCCTCTCCCATCTGCTTTCTTTATTATTCTAATCGACCGCCGGGGACACCCTTTGTCAACTGCAGAGAGAATAGAATAGAATAGAAGCCCTGGTGCCTGAGCTGTAAAGGACCAGGGCCTGTGAGAGGCGGGTGGTCATCTCCACCGGCTGTGGGAGGACTGGCAGGGCTACTGGCTTTAGCAAATTTTTAAAAAAAGGATGCCCAGTTAATTTCAGATAAGCAACCTTTTTTTTCTAAAAAATATCTAAATGTGTCCCATACAATATTTGGGATATAGTTATGCTAAAAATGATTCTTATTCATGACCTGAATTTCAAATTTATTTGCAAACCCTAAAAGAGAGACTTATAATGGGTTCTCTCGCATCCACGTGAGAGTTTTCATTTGGAATTCGAAACTCTGGGAGAGACGGGGTGAGAGCCACTGGAAGAAACTTTGGCTGGATCTAGAACTTAGAGTCCTGGAAAGTGCACTGGCCTCCAGGCCTGGGTGACCTGCTCTCAGGCCAGAAGTAAACACACTCTTCAAGCCTGGATAGGGGCTGGGCTCAGTGCGCCCCAGTTTCTCCCTTCCCCACACCTCCAATTTACTGGCTCCTCCTCCAGCTCTGGCTGGTCTGACCATCAAGCCAACAGCCCACTCCCCAATTCACCATTCCCTACTCCAGAGGGGCAGCAGAAGGCATCACAGAAGAAGCTAGAAGGAGGTAGTAAGTCAGGAGCAAAGCTAGCTCTGTGTTCATTACCTTCCAGGAAACCAGGTTGTGTCACTACAGAAAGCCAGGAGCACAGGACACACTCCAGAATCGGTTTAACCTGCTGTGGCCAGACTGGCTGAATTAACCATCCCTCAGTTGGGCATGTGACCACTCCATTTCTATGGCCACTGGGAGGACATTCATCCTACAAACATTTTCTCATCTCCTTTGTCCATCCCACAGGCAAGCTTCAAGTCACACCTCTTCTTCCATCCTGACTCCGCCCCCTCACCTGTCTGCCTCTCTCCCTTCTCCACCGCACCTAGTAGGTCCCTCTGCGTCCATCCCCAGGCCCCACTGCTTGGCTCAGACTCAGCAGCGCTCAGCTGAACTACTGCAGCCTCTTCCCCACTCCCCAGCTCCCCCAGCTCTCGCCCTATAAAAGCAGGTCTCACCTTGCCACTGCAAATCCTCTGTTTTGCATCAGAGGCCAAGACCCAGCCCTCAGGGATGGAAAAGCAGGACAAACCAGGGTGCCTGAATAAAACATGCCTCTTCCAGTCACCCAGGAGAAGCTGTTACTATCCCAGGTGAGGGGGCAGGAAAGACAGCTCCTGGGAGGGCTCCAGCCCAGGCTGCCCAGCCAACTCTCATCAGCTGAGGTGAGGAAGTGGGGGCACAGCGGCTCAGCCTAGCGTAGGGGCCAGACCCCACTCCAGTTAAAAACTGTCCTCTGGGTTTCTATCTCAGATGATCAGCCTCATTCGTAATATAAGAAATGTAAATGAAAACTGCGAGATACTATCTTTCACCTATCAGATGGGTAAAAACAAAACTAAAAAAACAACAAAAGGGGATTCATGTTGGTCAAGGTGTCTGAAAACAGGCCCCCCACATACATTGTTGGTGGCAAAGCTAATTGGCACAACCTCCCTAAAGGGCCACCTGGTAATATTGATCAAAAAATGAAATATATAAATTCTTCAAGATCCCAGCAATTCCACTTTCAGAAATTTACCCTACAGGTCTACAGGTGCCTGGCGACATATATAATATGCACCAGGATATTCACTGAACCATAGTTAAAGTTTGGGACATAAACAGGAGTGTAGTTAATAAATTATGCTCCAGCCATACAATTAAATATTATGCCCTATTAAAACAAAACGAGGCAGCTAGGTATTAAAATTAAGTGATCTTAATTAAGATTCATTATGTGCAAAAACAAAGTGCTGAACAGTTAGTACAGCATATAAAGTCTGTGATTTTTCAAAAATGTGAATGTTTGAGGGGGAGGGTGTAGCTCAGGGTAGAGTGTGTGCCTAACATGTACAGGGTCCTGGGTTCAATCCCCAGTACCTCCATCAAAAAGAAAAAAAAAAAAGTAAATGTTTGGTAAGTATTGAATACCTCTGGCAGGAAACAGTTGACAACAGTGTCCTAGGGCAAATTGCTAAGGACCAAAAATGGCAATGGGAGGGAGACTTACTTTTTTGTGTCTTTTGAATTTTGTGAAACATCAAATTGACCAAAATATTATAAAATAAACATATGTTATATACATATAATATATATGTGTGTATTAACTAATTTTAAAAGTAGGTGACTTTTCTACCACAGTGGAAAGTCCAGGATCCTTCCAGACCTCAGTTTTCCATCTAGACAGTGGGAATTTGGGACCAGAGACTGTTCCTGTAAGATTATTTCTAAGACTTAGAGCTAACCAACCAAACAAGTACTGGTGTGGTAGCCACAAGATGACATTTGATGGCCTGGGGAAGGGGACAGTATGAAATGGCATTAATGAAATCAGGATGCAATGCCCATCACCTAATGGACAGGGTCACTCCTCTGAATCCAGAGAGGGTGGCCATGGGAAAAGCTGCATGCGCCTGCAAGGGGGGGACACTGCAGACTTCAGTTCCCCAGGGCTTGGCAGCTTCTTCTCTCCCATCACCTGTCTGCTTCTCCTCCTGTCACTTCTCTGCTCACCTGCCTCCACCCCTGAGGCCCTTGGTTGGCCCAGGGGAGGAGCTGAAGACAGCAGTGGAACAGGTTCTGTAGGGCAGAGGGAAGGTGCCTGCCTCTTCTCTGACTGAGGTCCTGGCCTCACTCTGGCCCCTTCCTAGGGGACCAGGCTCTGCCTAGCTTACCCTCTGGCCTGCACTCAGCACTCTCCTCCCCACCTCCCTGTGCGCATTTCAAAAGAGGCAGCTCTCCTACTTCCGGAGCCCTACCCACCCAGCTCCTTCCCACAGCCAGGCCTCCTCCTTTAACTGAGGATGTCTGTGCCTGAGGCTGGGAGACCTGAGATGCCCGCTACACTGAGCCTCCCTGGGAGGGGAGAGGCTGCAATCTGAGCCCTCAGAGCACACTCAGAGGCCCCAGTAACAGAAAGCCACCTCCCTCCCAAGACTCCTACTGGGGTCCAGGTCCACTCTGGCCTTTTCTCTTAATGACTGGGAACCAAAGGGATAATACAGGGGAGTCTGAGGAGCAGAGGGTGGATGGGTTTCTTGCCCCTCATTCTCTCTCCCTTCCTCCCTGGGTTTTCTGTCCTAGATCAATCCTGGCTCCCTCTCCTTCCTGGGGCCTCAGAGTCCACCTGCAAGAAGAGGGGTTTGGGCCCAGAAAGCTGCATGTGACCCGGTGCCCCTGGTGGTTCTGATGCAGGTGCTGGTGGACAGGCGTAAAGCAGCAGACTGCCTGTACACTGCAGAAAGGTTTTGTCTTCCTCCTGGTGTGCCCTCAGAAGCCAAGGGTCCAAAGTGAGCAAGCAAAGTGGGGCTCCTGGCAACGAGACAGATGATCCTCTGGGTGGGTCTTGACTCTGAAAACTGCTGCCATCATTGGGTCTTTACCTGAAGCTTGAGAAGGAAGCCAATGAAAAAAAAGAGAGCAGAGCCAAGCAGAGAGAGATGGAGACCTGCCAAGGCCTGGGGATGGCTCTTAAGCCCTGATTTAGTAGGCAAGCCACCCTAACTCTGGGAGTCAGGGGACCCAATACATCCTTAGGCAGTAGGAAGATAATGGAGATTAACATAGCAGAGAGAATGACATGCAAATTTCTATCAAAACAACTTAAAGGAGAGGCCCTCAACTGGGTACTTATCCTCTCTGAGCCTCTGTTTCTTCATCTGTAAAATGGGCATGATAATATCTACTTCAAAGAATTGTCAGAACTAAATCAGACGACCCAAATAATAAATAATGTGTTTGGGAGGGGTGAAGGTCGTCAAAAGATACAAACTTCCAGTTTTAAAATAAATCAATTCTGGGGATTAATGGACAGCATAGTGACTATACCTAACAATACTGTATATTTAAAAGTGCCTAAGAGAGAAGAAAGTCTTAAAATTTCTCATCACAAGAAAAAAATTTGCTACAACCAAGAATACTCTATCCAGCAAGGCTCTCATTCAGATTTGATAGAGAAATCAAAAGCTTCACAGATAAACAAAAGCTAAAAGAATTCAGCACCACCAAACCAGCCTTGCAACAAATGTTAAAGGAACTTCTCTAGTCACCAAACCATAAGAAAAGAGAACAAAAAGAAGAAAGAGGGGGAAAAAAAAAAGACCTACAAAAGATGCTTTGGCAATTTGGGGTCCTTTACGGTCCCACATAAATTTTGGAATTGTTTGTTCTAGTTCTGTGAAGAATGTCGTGAGTATTTTGACAGGGGTTGCAGTGACTCTGTAGATTGCTTTGGGTAGTACAGCCATTTTGATCATGTTGATTCTTTCAATCCAAGAGCACAATATACCGTTCCATTTCTTTGTATCATCTTCAATTTCCTTCATCAATGTTTTACAGTTTTCAGAGTATGGGTAGCCTCCTTGTTTAAGTTTATGTCTAGGTCTTTTGTTGTTTTTGATGCAATGGAAATGTTTATGCCAGTTATAAAATTCTAGTTTTTGAAGTGAAAAAAAAAAAGTGAATGAAGGGCTACAGATGGCAAAAATCCTTCTTTCTTATCGGTGAGTTGTATTCCATTAGATAAATATGCTGTATCTTTTATAATCTGTTCATCTATTGATGTGCACTTAGGATGCTTCCATATCTTAGCAATTATAAATAATGTTGCTGTCAATAGCAGGATATATGTATCTTTTTGAATTAATTCTTATTTTGTGGTTGACTTTATTCTTTGATAACTATGTAAGTTTAAAAAGCTAAAGCTCTAAACATTCTTAGAAACAATGAACAGTACATATATGTAAATTTTAAAAATATGTGCAGTATATTTTGTATATGTATTTACACGCAATATATTGTATATGTGCAGTCAAACTGTAACAATTTTACCTAATAAAACTGAAAAATGAAAAAAAATTTTAATAGATAAAATAAAGAAGAAAGACACATGTTCCTAATGGCAAACATTTATTGACTCTTTTCTACTTTACAGAATGTATTGAAGTTTTCTTTTCTGCCTTTGATCCATTTTTGTGAGGGTTCCATGATATTTGAAAGGTGTGTGTTCATTGTGTATAAAGTTCTGTACAACAAGTTGCAAACTGTCCACTATACATACAGTATGGTCAACAAATAATAAACAAAAACAAACCAAAAAAAAGAAAAAAAGAAAAAAAATTTGTAACTATGTGACATTATAGACGTTAACAAAACTTATTATGTTAATCATTTTGCAGTATATAAAATCATTATGTTGTACACTTTAAACAATATGTCAATTATATCTTAATAAAACTAGGGGAAGTTTTAAAATAATGCATAATATTCGCTGTGATAAATGAACCTTTCCTCACACCATATACCAAAATTAACTAAAAAATGGACAATAGGCCTAAAAAATATAAGACTATATAAATATACTCCTATATAAATATAAATATAAAACTTCTAATGTAAATCTTCTGTGAAAATACTAATGGTCTTGGGTTTAGCAAAGATATCTTAAATGTGACACAAAAAATACAAACTATAAAAAAAATAGATAAATTGGACTTCATTAAAATAAATACTTTTGCTCTTCAAAAGACACTCTTAAAAAAATGAAACGGTGAACCAGATTGGGAGAAGGTATTGCAAAATATGTCTAAGAAAGGGCTTATAACTAGAATATATGAAGAATTTTTTACAACTCAGTAAGAAGACAACATAATTTTTTTTTAATGGGCAAAAAATTTGAAGAGATCCTTCATCAAAGAAGATACATGGATAGCAAATGAACATTTGAAAAAGATACTCAACATCATGAGTCGTTAGGAAAATGCAAAGTAAAATCACAACTATGTACCACTAGAATGGCTAAAAACTTTTTAAAAACTGACCTTACCGAGTGTTGGCAAGGATGCGAAAACTGGAACTTTCGTACACAGCTGGTTGGAATATAAAATGGCAAACACTTTGGAAAGCAGTCTGGCATTTTCTTTAGGGAGTGAAATAACTATCATACAAGGCAGCCATTCTCTCCTTAGATACTCACCCAAGAAAAATGAAAATATGCCCACAAAAGCTTTACACAAATGTTCACAGGAGTTTTCCTAGTAACAACCCCAAACTGGGAACAACCCAAATACCCACCAACAGAATGGATAAACAAATTATGATATATCCATACAGTGGAATGTTATCTGGCAATTAAAAGGAGCAAGCTATTGATTCACACAACATGGATGAACCTCAAAATAACTATGCTGAGCAAAAGGAGACCAAAAAGAGTGTATTTGATTTCACTTATGTCAAATTATAGAAAATGACAGAAAGGGTATCAGTGGTGCCTGGGGCTGGGGTGGAGGAAGAGAGAGATTACAAAAGGGCACGAAGAACTTTTAGGTATGATTCACTGCCTTAATTAAGGTGATGGATTCATGGGTGTTTACATGTGTTGAAACTCAAATTATACACTTTGAATATGTATGGTCAATTGTCTGCCCATTATATTGTAATTTTTAAAAGGTGATTATGAATGAACATGTGTTGAGCATATCTAGGTACACCTAGGCACTGAAGGTGCACACAGAAGTCAATCCAGATACTTTTAAACACAAAGAACAGAAAACCCAACTTAAAGCGGCATAAACAATAATAAAATGCATTATGTCATCTACCTGGAAGGCCAGAGGCTTCAGGTAGAGTTTGATCCTTTCCTTACGACTAGACACCCTATCTAGCTACATCATGGACTCCCCATAATTGTCAGGGAAATCAGTTGCAAATAACAGAATATACTCTAACTAGTTTAAGCAGCCACATAAGTTGCAAAAGGTAAGTCACAATTCTGTTTGTTCCATCACAGTGTAAACATCTTAGTTTTTTTCCTAAATCAACACAGAAACTAGAACATAAATAAAAACCAGATGAATGTACCTCTTCTTAGAAGTCCCCAATACCATATATAAGGAGTCTTAGAACAAAATCAAACCCAAATCTGATCTGATCTCTAGATCTGATTACCACTTCACAGAAAATAGAGAAAGCAGGAGAACATGTTAAATGATACCATGATGATGTGGTCAGTAAAATACTGTAATATCAGGAAATTACACAAGAACAAATGACTAGATTTCTTCAGCAAATAAATTGCAAGAAAAGACAAACAGAGATGGGGGGAATCTAGAGATTAAAAAAGACTTGAGGGGGGAGGGTATAGCTCAATGGTAGAGCGCATGCTTAGCATGCATGAGGTCCTGGGTTCAATCCCCAGTACCTCCATTAAAATAAATAAATAGACCTAATTACCACCGCACAAAAATTTAAAAAAAAAAAAGATGTGAGACATATAACCAATCAAAATATACAAACCTTTTTTAGATCATAATTCAAATAAACTATAAACTAGTAAGTAGTTTACAGTTTTAAATAGTAATAATGATAAACTATAAATAGTAATAGTAACAATAATGATATAGCTGGGGATATTTGAATACTCAATATTTTATAATATTAAGGAATTGTTAATTTTTAGATGTGATAATGATATCCTTATGCTTATAAAAAAAGAGTCCTTATATTTTAGAGATATTGACTATTACAGGTGACATAATATGTCTGGATTTTACTTTAAAATAATTGGGAGTGGAGTAGGGAGATATTGGCTGTGACTTGATAGTTGCCCAATCTGATAATGGGTACACAGGGATAATTCATTATTCTGCTCTCTGGGCCTTTGTATATGTTTGAGATTTTCCATAGTAAAGAGCTCTAAACCAACAGTGAACTTCAGGTGGGAGAGTATAGCTCAAGTGGTAGAGTACATGCTTGGCATGGACGAGGTCCTGGGTTCAATCCCCAGTACCTCCTCTAAAAGTAAATAATAAACCTAATTACCTCCTCCTCCAAAAAATTAAAAAAAAAAACCCAATGAACTTCAGGGTGTGAGAAATGACACCACTATCCCACTGGGATGTACCCAATACTTACTCCAACCTTAGATGGCACACTCTGTCTCTGCCCCAAAGAGTTCAAATTAAAAGTAATTGGGAGAAGTAATACAGCGTGCAGTCTCCTTTCCTCCCACAAGGCACACGATGAGTGAGTAAAATGATCTTATGGGATAAGAGAGAGACTCTGTAATAATGAGTATCAGCTGGGTTTCCAAGGGCTTTTGTTGCTACTTGGCAACGTGCCCCTCCCTTGGTTTGGATTCCCCCAGAAGCAGGTCCCAAGACAAAGATTTGAATGCAAGAGGTTTATTTGGAAGATGATCTCAGGAAAACCTGTAGAGGAGTGGGGACGCCAGTAAAAAGCATTATCAGGTAGGTGACCTCTGTGGGCAGCAGCGCTCCAGTTTGCAGGGGGACCTCCGAGGACCAGCGCAGAACATGCCTCTCAGAACCTCCCCACCTGCGGGGTCATGAGCTGGAGCAAACACCGACTCAGATCAGTTGCCGACTGAGGACTGCTATGGGTAGGAAGGACGGGTTTGTTCTCCCTCACTTTGGGCCATGATGCTGGTAGAGCCGAGCGCAGCCAGAGAGAGAAAAATCCTCCCACAGACAGACGCAGAGTGTGTTGTCCAAGGTGCCCGACCTTGAGAAACCCAGCGGGGCCTGGTAGCAGCAGCTATAGTTCCTCTAAAAGAATGACTGTTAGCATTTTGATCACCTAATCATATCAATATACCCATTGCTTAAGTCAAGCTAAACAAGGTGCCCAGGTGCAGTAGTGCTTTTTTAGGGGGAGGGGTGGTGATGCTTGTGGGACTTTGTCAAAGATAAATGGCTGTGAGCTTGCTTTTATGCAAATCAGCACGCTCTGTCCAGAGCCAACCACTGTGGTGGGGGACATAGCCATTCAAGTGCCTCCCTGTTGAAGAACCAGACACAGTTCTATCTCAGAATGGGAGCAGAATCTTTAAGGCCATCGGGTTAAGAGCCCTTTATTTTCTGTGGAAAGATAAGCTTTTTTTTTTTTTAATGGAGGTATGTGGGATTGAATCCAGGACCTCATGCATGCTAAGCATGCGCTCTACCACTGAGCTATACTCTCCTTCCAAGGAATGATTACCTCTTAAGGATGAGATTTATGTCTGCATGGAGGGTAGGAATTAGGTCCTGAATGATGCAAGATCCCCTTTCACCTCCAGACTTTTCTCCTAGGCACACACCTGCCAAATGGATGTGTGAAAAACAAGTGAACAAATGACTGTCTGAAGGAGTGAATAAAGTGCATTTTTAACGGTCAGGACTATAACCAGGTCATCGTCTCATCTATCAGCCTCCTTTGGGCCCCCTGAAGTAAACAACTTTTTAAAAAATAGACCTTGTTGTTTAGAAATGTTAACCTCAATAGCCACAGCCCTCAGAATTTGAACCACTAGGAAATCAACTCACAGGCTCTTCCTAGTCATTAAACTGTGTGTTTCCTTTATTTGCGCGCGTGTGTGTGTATGTACGAGCCCCTTTTAAGAATGGACAAACAGCCTTGGGATTCCAGAGAAGGGTGGATTTTTGTGTCTGGGTGGGGGTGATGTTTTAGAGAAAGTTAATGTAGCAGGTAACCTGAGTGTTAGGCTTTAAAGGACAAAGAAGGGAATTTCTGAGCATCTACAGCGTGCCAAGCACTGTGCTGAGCCTTGACCTCGGTTTTTCATTTAATCTTCGCAGTAATCTGATGAGGTTTTATTCCCCTTTTATTAGATGAGAAAAGGGAGTTGGCAAGTTGGGGATTAAGGGTGTCAACATTTCAGAGCCAGCTTATTGGTCTCCGTGCGGCTGTTTGCGGGAAGAGAGACAAGTAAATGGGTGGTTTCAGTACAAACACTGCTTCTCACCAACCAGTGCTCAGCAAATCACTAAAAAGCCAGAAACCTGGGAGCCCCAAGAAGGGACCTCCTCTGCCAGGAGGGTGAGGAAGCCTTGCCTGTCATCCCAGCAGCCGGGAAGCACCACTGCTTCTCGGGCTTCTGCAGAAGACCCTTGGAGAAGAGTGTCAGGTCATTTTCTGAGTTGAAACAGCTATAGAATTTTCTGTGCACAGCACATTTATGGACCTGGAGAAGTGGCATCAACACCAGTGCCCTGAGCCTTGGACCCTGGAAAGTGTTAAATACACATTGAATTTCAAAGACTTAGTATAAAAAAGAATATCAGTTTCCTCATGCATACTTTTTTATATTGAATACATGTTAAAATGATAAGATTTTTGGATATATTGGGTTAAAGTATATTATTGAAATGATCTCACCTTTAAAATTTGGGTGGGGTTTGGGGGAGGTAATTAGGTTTATTTACTTTGTTTTATTTATTTATTTTTAATGGAGGTACCAGGGATTGAACCCAGTACTTTATGCATGCTAAGCACGTGCTCTACCACTGAGCTATACTCTCCCCTCTAAAATTCTTTTTAAATGTGGCTGTTAGACAATTTAAAGTTACTTATGTGGCTTACTCTAAATTTCTATTGGACAGTACTTCTCTAGAGCTAGGAATAATATGCCAATCTCACAGCTAGGCTGCTCTAGGCAGGAGGCAGGGCTACCACCACTGGGCACTGGCACATTAACTCGGTTTCTGAGCATCATCTCTGATGCTTGGACCCCTACCACCTTGGAGAGCCTTGCCAGTCTTGCCAGCCTTGCCAACAAAAGGGATTCTGCAAGGCCAATGTCGCCTTTCTCATGACACTGTGTTCTGAGTTCAAGTTTATATGGGTGCATCTGATTGGTAATCAGGTCACACTTTTGAGTCCTGGCTACAAAGGAGGTAGGACAGGCAAGTCCTGGCATCTACCTTTGGGAGATGGGAAATGACCAACGTATAAGAAATGGGTTCAAAAGATGCTAGGTAGCTACACATATAACAAATTCTATTACAGGCACCAATCACTGTTCTGCAACATTTTTTGCAGCATGTGGATGACCAGGTCATGAAGTTCCTCTTCACTGGATAGGCACACACATTGAAAGAATCTTGTCTGAGATTTCCTATCAACCTGGAAGAACGGTGCCAACAAACAGATTCTTCTGAGTATAGTTGTATCTTCAATAGCAGGGGTCTCTGGTGAAGCAATATCCTCAATACTCTTGCCCAGTTGTCTTTCTGCCTTACCAGCCCTAAATCATCCAGACGCCCCATCTTCTCTGTGCATCTGGTCAAATGAGCACTGCTGAAAAAGATCCCCTATCTGGGCAGGTTGGTGCTGCCATAAATAATATTCCAACATCAAATGGAAGGGGGTGACTATAGCTCAGTGGTAGAGCGCATACTGTTTATTGTTTCTATTCTCAATCTTATGCTCTTGTTTTCATTATTTTCTTATTTCTTTGGATATATTTATTCTTTTTACAATAAATGTATTAAGGTATAATTTATATAATGTAGTTCACCCATATAAAGTGTACACATTTCCATGGTTGTTAGTGTGTTCACAGAGTTGTACAACCTCTGCAATTAATTTTAGAATGTTTTCATCACTCTACAAAGAATTCTCTATCCATTAACAGTTCCTCACCATTCCCCTCCCTCCAACCCTTTCCCTAGACAATTAATTTACTTTCTGTCTCTACAGATTTGCCTATTCTGGTTATTGCATATAAATAAAAGGATATATGATCTTTAGTGTCTGGCTTCCTTCAGTTAGAATAAGGTTTTCATCCATGTCATAGCATGCAACAGTATATCATTTCTTTTTATAGCTGAGTAATATTCCACTGTATGGATAGATCAGATTTGACTATCTCTTCATCGGTTGATGGACATTTGAGTTGTTTCCACTTTTTGCTTTAATGAATAATGATGCTACAAACATTTGTGTACAAGTTTTTGTGTGAACATGTTTTCAATTCTATTGAGTATATACCTGGGAGTAGAATTGGTGAATCCTATAGTATTCTATATTTAACTTTTTGAAAAACTTCCAGATTGTTTTCCACAGTGACTATACCATTTTATACTTCTACCAAACATGTACGAAGGTCCCAATTTCCTTATATCCTTCCCAACACTTTTATTATTGGTCTCTTTTTATTTTATCAGTCTTAGTGGGTGTGAAATAATACCTCATTGTGGTTTTGATTGCATTTCCCTGATGCCTAATGATATTGATATCTTTTCATGTGCTTACTGGCCATTAGTATATCTTTAGAGAAATGTCCATTTAGATCCTTTGCCCACTTTAAAATTGGGTTTGTCTTATTAATGAGTTGAAGGAATTCTTCATGTATTCTAAATATATCTCCTTTAACAGATACATGATTTATAAACTTTTCTCCCATTTTGGGGGTTTTCTTGATGGTATCATTTAAAGCACAGAAGTTTTTAATTTTGATGGTGTCCAACTTATCTATTTTTCCTTTTGTTGCATGTGCTTTTGGTGTCTTATCTAAGAAACTACTGCCTAATCCAAAGTCGCAAAGATTTATGCTTATGCTTTCTTCTAAGGGTTTTATAGTTTTAGCTTTTATATTTAGAATTTGATCCATTTTGAGTTAATTTTTGTGTATGGTGCAAGGTAGGGATCCAACATCATTCTCTGGTATGTGGATATCCATTTGCCCCACTACCATTCTGTGGGTTTATTTTGCTATTCTCATTCTAAATTTTTTACGATAAATGCCTCACATGAGGCCCAGGTTTGAAAAACCACATTCAACACACCTCTTAAATATAACTGGGGCGTCCACAGCTAGGAGCTGACAGGAAGTGGCCCAGGTACACAGCCAGTGAATGCCATGGGGGGCCATGACATCCTGGCTCCTGCACAGACTGGCTGCCTCCTTCTTAGGAGAAACCAAGTGTAATACCATGATTTATAATAAGAAATATATATTTGGTCTTTGTCCTGTTTCTGACACAGAGCTCCTAAAATCCTTGGAATTTCCTAGGTGATGGGAGCCTGCACAGTGCCTTTTGTTTGTTAATGAGGTGACTTTTGGAATTCACCTAAGGACGGGGCTGGTTGCCAGAGAGCCAGCCATGTGATGAGAGGGTTGGAACTTTGAGTACTAAACCCCCACCACCTCCAGGGAGGGGAGAGGGGCTGGAAGTTGAGCTCAGTCACCAGTGGCCCATGGTTTAATCAACCATGCCTAAGTAATGAAGCCTCCATAAAATCCAGAAGGACTGGGTTGGGAGAGCTTCCGGGTTGGTGAACACATGAACATCTGGGGAGAGTGGTGCATGCAGAGAGGGCATGAAGGCTCCACGCCCTTTCCCTAGACCCTGTCCCATGCATCTCTTCCATCTGGCTGTTCCTGAGTTATAGCCTTTATAATAAACCGGTCATCTAGTGAGTAAATGGGTTTCCTGAATTCTGTGAACCGCTCTTGCAAATTAATGGAACCCAAGGAGTGGGGCGTGGGAACCTCTGAGGTCACAACCTGGACTTGTGATTGGCATCTGAAGCGTAGGGTGGGGGTGGCAGGGGCAGTCTTGTAGGACTGAACCCTTAACCAGAGAAATCTGATGCTCTCTCTGGGTAGACAGTGTCAGAATTGAGTTGAACTGTAGGACACCCAGCTGGTGTCAGAGAACTGCTTGGTGGTGAGGGAATGCCCCCCTCTCACCTGTGCCCACATTATAATTGGCTATAGAACCCTTACCAAATACCCCCAGGAATCCTTTTTCTTGTAACTTCAGAGGCAGCCTGTTTCATGAGCTCCAAGTGTCAGATCGTGGGTTGAGGGGCTGGTCAGCCCGGTGATGGCTGCTCCTGAGGGAGGGCTGAGACTTGGGTTGTGGGGGAGGTGTGGGCTGAGCTCAAGAGTCCAGCTCCTGGAGCTTGTCCCATCCAGTGATAAGGGGCAGGGATGGAGCAAGCAAGGGTCAGGAGGTGAGCGTGAGTCTAAATCACTGCTCTGCCCACAGCTGCTGGGAGGCAAGCCCAGCCTGGCACAGCGAAGATGGCGATCAGCGAGCGAGCAGTGATTGCCCGGCAGGGCACTGGGGGAGGGGGAGAGGCACTCATGCTCATGGCAGAAAGAACATGCCTCCCCACTGCTGCCCGCCTGGAAGCTGTTGGTTTCCTGCAGGGTCCACTGTGTGCAGCTGCTCTGAACCCAGTGGCCAAATGTGAGTCCCACAGAGCCAGCTTTCCCCATGGGCTGGGCTGGGGTCAGAGCATGGGGTTGAGGTGGGGGTCAGGGCGCAGAGCAGGGCACAGGTACAAGGCCATGCGAGTCCCCCGGTGTGGCTCTGGGGCAGCGGGGTCTGTGCAGGCTTGGGCACTTCTCAGAGCGGTTCCCTACATCTTGCAGCCACACCCCCACACCAGCCAGAGGAGAAACCCACCCTCAAGACTGCTGATTCAGCCCCATCTTTTGCTCAGAGGGTGAACTCACACAGAGCGGTGTCCTGTGCCCTCCTGACCCCTCAGAGTGGGGAAGCTGGGTCAGAGCGGGCAGTCCAGGGTGAGGACACCTAGACACTCATGCTGAGCAGCCTCCTTGGTTTCCAGAGCAGCAGCCCTGCATCCTTGGCCCAGACTGCCCACCTCCGCCTCTCTTGCTTCCAATCCCAGCAGAGACACCTTGAGGCTATAAATAACAGGATTGTCTACAGGCCTATATCCATGGGCTTTGTACTGGCCATACTTTAATCGGGGCCCACAGGCAGCCAGGCTGAGAACCCCAGGCTGGAGCGGCCTCGTGCTGGGTGTAGGCACAGGCGTGGGCCTCCCGCGGAGGGTGGTGGCAGCTCAATTCCCAGCCCAGCCGCAGGCGCTGCCAGCTATCTAGCCGGGAGCAAAGAAGTGGCAGGTGCAGCTCGGCCAGGGCCCCAGAACCACAGCCAAAGGTGGGCAGAGGCACTGAGGCAGTGGAGGCCACCGGGAGGGATCCAGGCCAGGTGGGTGGGGCCTCCTCACTGCAGGGCAGGGGCCTCAGTGGTCCTTTGTGGAGGCACTCGTGCCAGGAAGTAGGGGTTGGCTCTCCGTGGCCTTGCCATCCATGTCCTTATTGTCCGGGGTCCCTGTGGGAGGAAGGAGCTCAGCCAGCCCCAAAGGAGGCAGAAGGTGTTTTGGGACCAGGTCTGGGCAAAGGCTTTCACAAAATACCCTAGCTTCCATTTTCAAAATAAATTCCAGATCTGACTCCTTGTCTCTGCCTTCAATGTCATCACCATGGTCCCAGCCCTGCTGCTCTCCCCTGATGGCTGCCAGCCTCCTATAGCCTCTTTGCTTCAACACAGACCCCCTACAGTCTGTTCTCAACACAGCAGCCAAAGTGGTGCTTTTATGATGTAAATCAGACACCCTGGGGCTTGTCCACTGGAAACTCCATAGCAGCTTCCATCTCACTCAGAGGTAAGGCCTCAGTCCCTACATAGGCTCCCAAACTCCCCATGCTCTGGCCCCATTACTACCACCTTCGTCCTTACCACTGGCCCCTTGCTCCTGCTGCATTCACACTGGCCTCCTTGCCCTCAAACACATCAGGTACATTCCTACCTCAGGGCCTTTGCACTGGTTGTTCCCTCTGCCAGGAGCACCTGCCCCAAAACAGCTGCATGACTCACTCCCTTATCTCCTCCAAATCTTTGCTCTAAGGTCACCTGTGCAGCAAGGACCTCTCTGACCACCCTTTCAAAAATTGCAAACCTGTCCCGACCTGTTCCTCTCTCTCCACTTTCCTGCTTAACGTCTCTCCATAGTACGTATCACCTCCAACATCCTCTATCTTTTGCTTCTTCTGTTTGTTTCTTGTTTATTTCATTTTCATAAGGGCTTAGACTTGGCCTTCACTCCCCAGCATCTGCAACCTTGCCTGGCACATAGCAGGGGAGTGATAACTATTTTTGAATAAATACATAAATGAAGGAACAGATGAATCAACTGGCCAGGGGCTCAGGGGGTGGCTGGTGCTCCTTGCTCCTCTGGGGTCAGCCCTGAGCCTGGTATGGGTGCAAGGGGCAGGGCTACCTGGGCCAGGCTGCTGGGCCAGGGCCTGGTCTCTCTCCAGGTGCAGCGTAGTCAGCCAGAAGCAGCCGCCACCCAGGATGATGACGAAGACAAGACATAGGAAGCTTCGCCGGAGACTGAGGAAGTGCTGCAGGTGGGAATCAGGGCCCTCGTCCCGCAGGGCGCTGGAAATCTGCAGAGAAGAGAAAATGGGTCTGCCAGGCCCACCAGGCCAGCCTCCAGGCCTTCCTCCAGGACAGTTCCTCCCCTAGGCCCTCCCCATTCCCTACCCACTTAGGCCTGCCTGGAGTCACCCAGTCTTACAAGTCCAGTGAGGTAGGGGCTGCCGGCATCTCCCAGGATGTGGCTCACTGTGATCTGAAGTGCCCCTGCTGTTCCCCAACACCTGGGCACCACCACAGACTGCAAAACACAGGAGAACCAGGGGAGCTCTGCAAGTGAGGGCAGAGAGCAGGTGCCCCCTCACACCCACTCCTGTTCCCCACCTGCCACGGGCCTGCCTGGCAGCGTGAGAGGCTGGCAAGGGAGTCAGCAACTTCAATGCCTGAAGCACCACCACCAGGACATCAGGCCCCTCCTCGGTTCAGGAAGGTTCCCCAGTCCCCTGGGATGGAGCTGCCAGGCCCCTGATGGAGGCCACCCTTCTTGAGGGTTTGCCTGGAACCAGGGAGACCAGGCCTGCCTGTGACAACACTGATGGGGCTGGGGCGTCCCAGCTTAGAGGCCCAGGAGGCGTTAGTGTGGGCTGTAGGGTGAAGCAGGTGCACGGCTAGGTGTCTGCATGTGTGGGCACCTGGGTGGGGTGGTGTGGGGGCTCAGCCTCTCTCTCAGGAAGTTGAAGCCCCTCTGGGCAGAGACTAAAGGCAGCCTTGCTGGAAAGACCTACATCGTAGGGGGTGGAAGGTTAAGAATATGAATTCCGGAGTCAGGTTGTCTTGGGTTCTAATCCCACGTCCCCCACTCGCTAGCTGTGTGACTTTGGGCCAGCCACTCCACTTCCCTGTGCCTCAGGCTCCTCATCCCCATATGGGGCTAATAGCACCTGCATGGAGGATTTTGTTTATTATCATTCTCCATCTGCTACCTGGAGGCTTCAGGTGGACATCAGACAGAAATAACGCCCTATGAGTCCAGGAGGCAGAATGCTTCTGGGCATTTGAATATGCTGTGCCTTCTGCCTGGAGAGCCTTCCCCTCTCTGGTCCAGCTGGAGCATCCCTATTTGCCCTTCAGGACTGACTTTGGGCTCACCTCCTCCGTGAAGCCTTCCAGAGTTCAGGTGCCTACCCTGAGCTCCCACAGCCCCTGTGTGCATTCCTAGCTGAATGCACATTCCCCACAGCTGGAAGGGTTCCATCTTTGTCCACCTCCCCTCACCCCTACAGCGTCTGGGCAGCAAAGCTCCTGCCTAATTTCTCCCAGGCTCCCTGGGGTACAGCAAGGCGCCAGGCACAGAGGGGACTCGCTGAGAGTCTGCCAACTAAGTAAGTCAGGTAGAACCATCTGGGACACTGGTCCCAGGAGAAACTCTGCCAGAACCCAGGGGTGCAACGAGGGACGGGTGTTGGGGGAGGAGGGGTTCAAGCAGAAGCCACATGGTCAAGTGGTCCCAAAAGGGCAGCCACAGGGGAGCTTTCCACCCCAGAGTCTTATCCCCAAGGACTAGCTGTCCATAATCCAAGCCCATCAGAGAATAATAACAATGATAGTTACTGACATTTATTAAATGCTTCCTGTATGCATTTTATATATCTCCTATATATATTTTCTATATCCACTCAACCAACCCATGAGGGAGATACAATTACAATCCACATGTTACAGATAAGGAAACCCTCCACAGAGAGGGTGAGTAACTGGCCCAGGGTCACCCAGCCAGGAAATAGCAGGGCTGAGATTTGATCCCAGGCCTTCTCCTCCAGGGTCTGACCATTGATTACTCTGCCATTAGGAGCAAGGAGGAGCCTCTCCAGCAATATTTATGCATTTGCTATAGAATGTTTGAACAACAGCAAGGGGAACTAAGAGGACAAACTCACCCCTAGCCTCACAAGTGGGAAATTGGTAGCGAGAAGAGGGAAAAGTGCTCCTGGCAGGGGACAGGGTGAGCCAAAGTGGAGGCAGGAGCCCAGGGACTGGGAGCCGCAGGACTGGAGAGAGGAGCCCTGTGGGTGGGCAGGGCACTCCCGAGGATGACCGGCTGGTCCTGGAGTCACTGGCACTGAGCCACTCTGTCCAGGTGATGAGAGAAACCGGGCCTCCCACTCATCACTGGGACCTGCCAACAAGCCTGAGAAGGAACTGACCACAGCTTTGCACCTTCCCCAAGTGCTTCCTTCTCACCCCATAATTATGTGATTACTCGCTGGTGGTTCTGGGCAGAAGGGCAGGGCCTCCTAGAACATGGGCCCTAAGCATCCAGAAAAGTCCATGCAGGGGCTAGGGCTGCTTGGATCCTCAGAGAGCCATCCCTTTCTCCCTTCCCAGGAACTCGGACCTGCTGGAGCCAGACCAGTCCCTGTTGCTGGTGGTGGGAGAGGTCTGTCTCCCCAAGCCAGTTCAGGGTCCCCAGGTCTCCATACAGCCGAGGGGCCAAAATTGGGCCCCCCACCAGCAGCTGGAGAGCCCAGAAGGTAATTTTAGAAGTTCAGAGGCTTTTGAGTTCCCAAAATGCCAGGCTCACTCTATTCTGAGACAAAAACACCTCTGTTTTTGACTCACCCATCTTAGAAGAGCTGTTCCCTTTATAGCCTGGGGCATAACCAGCGCCGATCAAGGGTCTGCACAAAGTCTGAGTGGCAGCCACCAGGTGCAGACTCCCTGGCAGCCTGCCTCCCATCCCCGACTCAAGCCTCACACCCAGACACCCCTGGGAGTGTGAGACAGACAAGAGAGCAGACGGCCACCTAGGGGCAGGAGGCAGTGCGGGAAAGCATGGAGACACTGATGGAGAGAGAACGGAAGAGTGACTGACGACCACCCATCTGGGCTAGGGGATGGTTGCCAGGGGTGGTCTGAGGTGGGTCTTGGCTGTGACAGGGCCAGATCCTTTTTATTAACTGACCTAACAGGAGGCAAGGTCTTCCCAGTGCGCAAGGAGTGAACTCCCCATTGGAGGGTGTGTGAACAAGGGGAGGGACTGGGCTAGTCAGAATTTTGCAAGGGGTTCATGGGCTGGGCGGCTGGCTGTGCTAGACCAGCGATCTCCAGGTGCCTTCTGAGCAACATCGCCATCAGGATCCCATGGGACATTCATTAGAAATTCAGACCCCTGGACCCCAACATAGACCCAACCAAATTAGACTCCAAGGACAGAGGGCCTGGAAGCTGAGCTTGTAACAAGCTCCCCCAAACCCAGTTCTTATGCCCCATGAAGCTTGAGAATCACTGGACCAGAGAGCCCCTGAGGCCCATCCCCCAGAGAATCTGGATTCTCCTCCTTGTGGAGAAGGGGGGCAATGAGAGGAGTGTCCTTGAGGCAGGACTGACGTGCGGCCCGGGGAGTCCTCAGCGACCCTCAGGAACACCTGTGACGCAGACACTAGCTCACTGGTCCCTGGCAGCCTGGGCGTAACTGGTAGGTCCTGTCTTTCTACCTACTGCGCACGTGAGCAAACCAAGGCCAGAGAGGTTGCTACTTAGCCAGCCAGAGAGCAGCAGAGCTGGGAGTGGAAACAAGTGGGCTGTTCTAGAACCCTGGTTCTTGGGCTCTGCTGCCCTCTCACCTTCTCTGCCTCAGGAGCAAGGGCAGGCGAGCAGATGGGACCTCCCTGCACTTCCTGCCACACCAGTGTCCCCTACACACTTCCTGCCCCTGCCTGCTTCCTCCCCAGCCCCCATCCCACTCCCTGCTGGCCCCTCTCCACCCACCTCCCCTCCTGCCCCCTGGAGGCTGCTCCTGCCTCACCTCTAGAAAAGGAACACCTATGTCCTATGTGGAACCTATGTCCTGCCAGCTCCAGCTGCCATCCTCCTCAGTGCAGCTTCTTACAGGAGTTATACTCTGGGTCTCCTCGCCTCCCACCTTTCCTCACCCTGCTCTGAGCTGGCATCTGTCTGCCTCTCCACTGCACAGCCCGGGTCCCCACAGCCCGCCCCTCACCAGCATTTGGCCCAAGACCACTCCCTCCCCAAGCCTTCCCCTCTCTGCCAGAGGACTGGGCTCCAGGAACTGCAGGGACTGGTCCAGCTCTGGCCACCAAAGTGTCACAAGGCCGTCCTTCACTGAGGGCCTTCGGGAAGGTGGGCAGGTGGGGGAAGGGGAGCAGAAGCTTTCCTGGGATGACAGGTCCTGGCTAAGCTATGGGGGCTGCAGGCCTCTGAGCCTGGGGAGGGGGGTGGGGAACAGCGGGTGGGCTGGATCACGTCCAGCCCGTCCCCCAGGGCAGCGCCAGTCAGCTCCCCAGCAGAATCAGATGGTTTAGACTATGGCTGACTGGCTCCCAGCCCCTCCTCTCCCCTGACCCCTGCCCCCAACCCAGACACAGCTCTGCAAAGAGCCTGGCTCTGCCAGGTTAATCATTCTTGCAGACACAGACACTGGGGAACACGGGCGCAGTCCTCACATATCTGGGGGCTGCCATGTGGAGCAGGGGGCAGGAGCGTAGGGGACAGGCAGAGGGAGCTGGGGCAGGTTTCAGAGCACAGGCTGGGGGGTGGGTAGTTCATTCCCTGTGCCTGCAAGTGGGCGACCCCACTCAAGCCAACGTCTGCCAGCACGATCCCATGTACCGAGGGCTTTCCCTCAGGCTAGCTCGCTCACCCCGCCAGGCCGGTTGTGATTACCCCTTTTTATAGGCAAGGAAACTGAGGCCCAAGGCCATTCAGCAGGTCTGTGGCTGAGTCTGGGCTGCAGCCCAAGTCTCCTGTATGAAGGGAGGAAAAGAGAAGATCCACCAGCCCTGCAGCTGATACACCCACCCAGGAGTCAAAGACAGGGCAGCCCTGTCTACACTTGCTGAGCCTGGGCCGTGGGGACAGGGAAGAACATCTAGACAGAGAGCGAGCCTCCGGTCCACAGTAGTATTCAAGCAGGTCTTGCTGGCTAGTTAAATGACTTCCCTTCCTCACAGCCCTTTCAAACCAAGATTCCAGGATGCCAGGCTTTCTTTGGGAGACGGACGATGAGAGAGCAGAAACCTCTGACCTGCTATCAGAACCCAAGCCAGCATTCTCGGTGCTGGACACCAGGCAAAAGCTCCACACAGTTCATCTTGTTTCACCCACACAATAATCCATGAGGTGTTTTCATCTCCATTTTCCACACACAGAAACTGAGGCTTGGAGACACAAAGTGACTCGCCTAGGCCACACACAGTAAGTGGCAGAAGCAGAGCAGAAACCCAGGCCTGTTTCCTGAATCCAGGTTCATGCCCCTGCACTAGACAGCTCTCAGCCGACTGCCAAGCTGCTCTGGTTCCCTCACGCCCAGCATTAGACCATGCCAGGCTGCCAGGAGGCAGGAGGAGGGCTCTTGGGGTCCCCCTCGGTCTGGGACCCTGCATAATCCACAAGGGCATAGCCCTTCAGTGTTCAAAAACTTCCCCTGCACGTCTCCTAGAAGGAGGCAGGGAGGCTGAGCAGAGAGTGTGCGGCTCAAGAAGGGCGGTGCTAGACTCTGAACCCAGCAGTCGTGTGATCAGGACAGCAGCAGGCCTCGCTACAGCCTGAGCCGGCCCCTTGCCTTGCAGCCCCTGATACGGAAGCTGGGGCAGCCTGGACCCACCTGGGCTCAGTGGCCTTGAAGTCTGGCATCCCTGTCTGCACACCGAAAGCGGAGGCCTGCATACTGAGAAGGAGTATGGTCAAGAAAGAGGGAGGGAGGGAGCCCTAGAGACAAAAAGCCTGGGCCCCAGTCCTGGCTCAGCCTCTGCATGCTGTGTGAGCTTGGTCCAGGCACCTGCCCTCTCTGAGACTCCATTTGCTCATCTACAAAATGGGAGTGATGGTCAGAGATATGTTTGAGAGTGTCAGGGAGGCCCCTGGTCCAAGGTAATTGTTCATTGACCTTGGTTCCCTAACCCATGGTCTCTGAAGCTCTCCCAACCTCCAGTGGCCACTCAACAGCAGAAGTCCAGTGGTGAGTCCACAGTGTTCAAGAGGCCCCAGGACCAGCCCTCCACTCCAACTGCCACACCTACCAGCAGGATGTCAGCGACCACTGCGCAGCTGCAGGATAGAAGCAGCTCCCCAAGGGCCAGGAACGCCTGTGGACACAGGGCAGCCAGGGTGAGGCTTTCTGGACCTCGCGCCTACCCCTCCCCATGTTGTTTCTTCCTACCCGAGGAGAGGGAGATTCAGGCGGCACAGAGGAAGGCACTGTTGAGACTTACTGGGGTGGATGAGGTCTGGAACTATTTTCCCAGTTCCAGCAGCCGCCAAGATGGGTAGACATTCTCATGGGCAGACAGGCAGCCATGACCCAGACGGGAGTGCCAGGGATGAGCTCTCCCCCTGATGGATGGCCCCCAGGGTCCAGCCCTTGAGGTCACCCAGGGGCTGCAGGAGGAGGCAGTCAGGACTCCCAGGCCACTTTTAAAGATGGGGAAACAGACTTAGAGGAGAAAGGTCCAGGGGCTGCTTCAGGCTGCCCACCCCTCCCCTTGTTCCCTGAAGGCCTGTGTACACCAAGGAGGTGCCTACTGAATGCCAGCCAGACCACTTGGCCCAGGCACCCCATCGACAGCCCTGCCCAGGCCATCCCCCTCCCAGACCCCTAGAGCGGCGCAGGGAGGTAAGCAAGCCTGGCACAGTGAAACTGCCGGGTCAGAGCCGGGGCTTGCCAGAGGTCGATAGCTGGCCCAGGGCAAAGCCAGCCTGGAATACTGGGGGCTTCCGGCCCCATCCAGCACCCACCCCCACCCTGCGCACCTGTGGGGCTGGGATAACCTTGTGTGCCAGCCCCCTGCCCCAATATCTGCCAGCAACAGGAGGCCCCTGTGGGCCTGTCCCTCCCAGCTCCCCGAACCCCCCAGCTACTAACAAAGGATTAGGACAATCCTCATTGCACTCACTCAAGAAGAGTTTAATGAAGCAGCAAGGAGGGATAAAAGGCTCATTTCTCAGAGCTTCTAAGAGCTTATTGCGGGAGTGGAATTAGTCATTCTTGGAGTCACGGGACTGTGCCCAGGGCAGCCCAGGCTCCAGCACCCAAAGGCTTGCAAACACCCAGGACAGAGGAACCAAAGGAACTGAATACTTGCCAGGCACGTCCACCCTTGTCACCCATCTAACGCTCAGCCACCTCATAAGACATATCATTACACCCATTTCACAGATGAGAAGACTCAGGCCCCAGGTCACACATCAAGCCACTCTCCGGTGAGCCCCTCACCCCCATGGCTGACCCTGTGCGAGGTGGGGGACAGGAGGCTGTCCGAGAGGCCCCAGCAGCCACAGTGCTGGGGAAGGCTGGCACAAAGGAAGTCAGAGGAAAGCCTAGAATGCGGAGGGCTTCCCAGTGGAGGTGGCGCTGAGCAGAGCCCTGAAGGATGCGCAGGATCAGGATGGGCTAAGAAGAGCCCCCAAGCCACGCCAGACAGAGAACCCCCATGAGCAGAGGTGAGGAGGCTGGGCAGGCAGGAAGGTGGCCCAGCGCTGCAGAGAAAGGGCTGGATGCACCAAGGAGGGGGAGTAGCCGTGTGTCCTCCCAGTCTCACCAGCCCTTAGGCCGCCGCAAACTGGGGAACCCTGAGGGCAGGGTGGGTCTCCCTCTGGGCCTGGGGCCGGGGCCAGGCACCCACAGAGGTCTGAATCAGGAAGCGGCTGGCGGGCGAGTCTTAGGCGGGGCCCAGGCAGTCTGCAGACCCACATTCCAGCTTGACAGGGTCTGCCAACCCGGCCTCCTGGAGCCACATGAAAGTCCTGGCAGCTGACGCCCATCCTTCCCTCAGTCAGACTCCCACCTCCACCGGGGCTGCCAGGCCGCTGCCCTCCTCACAACTGCCGCTCGAGGGCATCCCGCCCTCCATGCCCCGGGCACCAGCCCCTCCAAGCTGTGCTGTCTGCTGGAGCTGAGGCCCCCGCCTCATCTCTCCCCGGCTCCTTCACGCCCACAGGACATACTGAAATACACCTTTTCCTTCCTCCAGCTGGAGTAGGGTGGATCCTGACCCCAAAATAGAGCCGACAGGAGGGAGGCTGCAGCCACAATGGGACCTTTCAGGTGAAGAAGCCGCCCCAGGAGGCCAGGTTTCCTCAGACACACCTGGAAACCCACCCCATGCCACCAAATCCTCGTCTCCACGGGATGGCTTTGAGGGGTGAAGGGCCCAGCTGCGGAGAGGCTGCCGCCTAATCCTGTAATTACAGAGTCTCTTGAGGCGGCTGCCTGGGCTCAGGGAGGGACACTCCATCAGAGAGGTGCGCCCTCCTGGGGGTGGACGGCCTGGCCCCACCCTGCCACGTGGGGCCACCCTGGGAGGTCACCACCCCTCTGGGCCTTGGTTTCCCCAGCCCTACAACGGTGGGGTGGCTCAGATGCCACACCAGGTGCCTCCAGGGCCAACTGCCTAGGCTGTTAAAGCTGGGAGTTTGTGTTCCCCACGGGCTGCGTGTGAATCAGGTCTTAGAGTCCGAGGGCTTCCACGACCACTTCAGACTTGGGTTCCGTGATCATAAAACAAAACAAACAAGAAGAGCCGTGGTTTGAGGTCAAGTCACGGTGAAGAATGAAGCCAGCTGTTCAAAGCTCCTCTGGCATAGGTCCCTCAGCCCCACCCCGGACACCCTCTCCTGCATGGCCACAGGCCCTTTGCACTGTCCAGGTCCCCAAACCAGCTCTCTCCTGCTGTCCCCGCCCATCCCCCTACCCTGCATTACTGTCCTCACCCAGGGCAGTTGAGGCAGCTGAGACAGGCCCAAGGCATGGACTGGCCCTCAGCAAGCTGCACAAATTGCTTTTCCCCAGAGGTGTCCTCTGTCGCTCAGACCAGACACAGAGAGAGGGAGGACACATGCCTTGTTTGCCCTCCAGTCACTGATTCCTGTCCATTCTGCATCCTAAATGTCCCTCAGATCTGCTCCCTCCTCCCATCCACTGTGGGAGGCCTGGTCCAGGCCACCCCGGGTCCCTCCTCCCCACCACTTTCCCAGGCCCCATCATCCCTCCTGACAGCAGCCCCGGAGGGGACTTCCAAAAGGGAAATCTGACTCTGCTCTTGTCCCCTTAGCGCCTGTGCAAGCTCCCCTGCACCCTGGCTCAGTCCCCCTGGGCGACAGGGCCTGGGAATGCTGCCTGGAGCCTGAGAAACGTGGAGCCCCTCAGCCCCGGGCCTTTTCCATTTCAGACTCAAGAGGATTTCCCTCAAGCTGGGACCACGACAATGAATACTTCTGGCCTGAGTCACCCCTGGCCGGAGCAGCGTGCGTAGACACACAAGCTCACACACAAGAGCTCCAACACATGTGCACTCATACCTAGACACACAACCTGGGAGACACACACAAAACTCACGCACCACAAGGACACGCATATGCAGGGCAAAGGGATGATATTCTAAGTATTAAAACGTGTGGCAAGAGTACCAACCAACCAGACGGCGGCTGCCAACACTGGTGCAGGCTTGCTGGGGTGAACTTGCTGGAAAATGGCCTAGTGTGTATGCTTGCAGGCTTGTGGTCTCATAACACGGACAGCAAGTTGTCCACACACAGTCACACGGGCACACACACGTATGCAGGTGCACAAGCTTGCTCCTCCTTTTGTACTCATGCACGTACATGCACACAGATGTGAACACACTCATACCTTCACACACACACACCCCTCCTCATGCACACCTGCACACACAGGTAGGCATGGGGAAGGAGCAGGAGAGAAGCTGGGGCACCCGCCCCAGAGAAGGCTCAGCCCCTGCCGGGTAGAGAGGACAATGTCTTTACCCTGGCCCATCTCAGTCTTCCAGCTGGGCAGTAACTGAGCTCTGAACTACAAAGAATGGATTCTAGGCGTCCCCAGGAAAGGAGAAGGCAAACATCTCCCAAGGGCTAGCTAAGGTCCATCCTCCCCTTGCACGGGTCACCTCTTCGCTCAGTGTGTTTGAGACAGATGGGACGCAGGCCCCCAGCACAGAGTGGCTGCCAGCAAGCTGCCGGGCTGGCTGGCACACTTTGCCCCTGGGCCTGCCAACCTGTAATTGCAGGCCTGGCTTCAGGGCATAAGGGCACCGCCCAGCTACCCGGGGGCCAGCAACAGCCCAGCAGCCTGGTAGGCAGGCGGGTGGGGAATGAGCTCCAGTCCTCCTGGAGGATTCAGCTGAGACTGCAGGCTCTCCATGAGGGCTCTGCTGCCCATCCAGGAAGAGACCTGTTAGATCCTGGCAGGAAGGTAGGGCCCTCCAAGGAAGGAAAAGGGGGGCCTCTCTCAGCCCCCCTGAGGCAGCCCCTGGCAAGGCCCACTTCCTGTAGCCCAACATGCAAGAGAAAAAGGGCTTATCCAAGAAGCCCCCCAGGGCCAAGTGGTAGGAGAGATCCCCAGAGCTGGGGCACCTGCACAGCCCAGCTGTCTGGGCTACCTGGGGTGAAGGCAGATCCTACAGCCAACCCTAGAATCCTTAGCTGACCCTGACTACAGCTATGATGGACACACATCCTGGCTGCTCCCCACCAACCACCGCATAAGGCTCCCTTGTGGGCACCAGGCTGGGCAGACACAGGGCCTGCACCTTTGGTCCTTGCTCAGGAGTCTTCAAGCTAAGAAGGTAACATTCTGTCCCAGATGTAAAGACCTTGGTGACAGCCAAGCTGGCTCTGCTCTGTGTGGTGGTGGCCACATCTCTCCTTGTGCAAACAGGGAACTCAGAGTTATGATCTAGCTTGGGCTGGAAGGAGCCTTAAAGATCATGTAAGGCAACTCCTGTATAAAGATGGAGAATTGCAACTGCATATTTCCCTTCCCCCTCAAAGTGAAAAACAGGAAGTCAAGGGGGAGGGTTTAGCACGCATGAGGTCCTGCGTTCAAGCCCCGGTACCGCCATTAAAACAAACAAACAAAGAAACATAATTACCACCACCACCCCCCAAAAAATAGGAAGTCAGGGGAGAAAATATTTTTCACCAAGGAAAAGAACAAAGCCTAATGAGGTAAGTATAAAATATTGGCAGCCAAGAAAACAAACAAACAAACATATGATTCTGGAGTATAGCCCTTCTCAGCTTCCCACTCCCCAAAGCTGTTCTCCAAAACCCCCACATCTGGAGGGAAATAAACTGAGTAGGGGTCTCTTATACCCACTCTTAACTAAGAACCCAGTGGGAAAAGCTACTGGGGAGAAATGGGTAAAACTGGAGAAAGTGAATAATGACTCCAGTTACTGACTCCACCTGAAAACGGCCCTCGTTTCAGAAGGGAATCCTGGTAATTAAGTAGAAGGAACCCTGTGGTAGAGCATTTACCTAAATCCAAGGAGAGCAGAGCCCAGGTGTTCTGACAAAGGCTCCTCCTGCTTCACCTGAGCCCTGTAATTTCCTCAGGCAACAAAACCTAAGACTCAACTCTCAAACTGCAGCCCCTTTGGAGAAGAGAATGGTCACAGAGAAGGCTGGAAGAGAGTCAGAAACAAGAGTCCCCCAAGCTACATCAAAGCAAACCTGCTATCGGAGCAAAGATGTCCAAAACCAGACAAGGGAAAAGCACTTAGCATGTGAACTGTGCAAACGTACAGAAAAAAGAAAGACAGAGGGAGGAAGGGATTGGGGGGAGGAAAAAGAAGGAAGGAAGGAGAAAGAGGAAAAAGAAAGAGAGAGGAAGGGAAGGAGGAATGGGGGTAGAGGAGACGAAAAAAGAGAAAGAAAGAAAGAGGAAGGGACAGAGATGGAAAAGGAGGGAGGGAGGGTGAGAGGGAAAAGGAAGTGAAGAAGAAAGGAAGGAAGGAAGGAAGGAAGAGAGAAATGGGAGAAGAGGAAAGGGGGAAAAGTGGAAAAGGAAGAAAAGAGAAAGGGAGGAAGGAAGAAAAAAGAATACAACCTAAAAGACAAATAAGAGAAGGAACAGGAAGAAATTCCTTATAATTGTTTCAAACCATATTGAACATTAATTCAGTAAGGAAAGAGTTCAAAGATGAAATGAACCCCCAAGAGGATGTAAAAGATATCACAGGCCTATGGAAATAAACGGAGGAACAAACATTATTACAGAACTAACAAAAATGTTTAGAAACAGAATAGACATCAAACGAAGTAGAGTCATGGATACAGAGAAAAGACTTGAGATAATCTCACAGACTGATTGATTTTTGAAAACATTTAGAGAGGAGTAAATGATACGGAAGACAGACAGAGAGGATCAGGCCTGGGACTATGGTGTGGCAGGGAAGCATCTAGGGTACCAAACTTAAGGAGGCACTCAGTCTCTGAGTTGCGGAAGTACAGAGTCAGCCCCTGAGAGTGAGTGCCTCCTTAAATTGTGTGACCTCTATGCCTTGCTGGCCTCATCCTAGTCCCAGCCCAGAAGATGATCCAATACAGCTAAAACATCCAACAAAAACAAACAGAAGAAATATTCAAAGAGATGAGACAGGGAGGGAGGATACTCAAGACTGCTTCAGCAGATAAGAACACTGTTCTGAAGAAATTTTTATGTGATGTAGAATAGTTAGCATCAAAACATAGCCAAGTTGTTGTGAGCAGCTACTAACATGGCTCCAGAGAACCACACCTCTTTTCTCACCCTTGTGTAGTCTGGACCTAAGGGTGTGATTTTAATGAGCAGAACACAGCAAGAGTAATGGGATACCACTTCTGTGATTAGGTTACAAGAGATTGCGACTCCCCTCAATAGACTCATCTATTGCCTTCTCAGCCTGCACACTTTCATGAAGGGAGGTGCCATATGAAAGAGGCCAACACAGCAAAGGACCCGAGAGCAGGCTCCAGCCAACAGCCAATGAGGAGTTGAGCCCCCAATCCAACAATGTACAAGGGTCCAAATGCTGCCAACAACCACGGAGTGAGCTTGGCACTGGATCCCTCCCCAGTTGAGCATTCAGATGAGACCACAGACCCTGGACTAACACCTTGACTGTAGCCTGCAAGAGACCATGAAGCAGAGCACCTAATGAAACTATGCCTGGATTCTTGACCCACAGAAACTTGGGACATAATAAACGTGTGCTGTCTTAAACAGCTACATTTTGGGATGAATTGTTATGCAGCAAGAGATAACTAATACACCAGCTAAGCTACTGAATTTCAAGAATAAATCCTGAAATCTCCAGGTATCCAGATGGAAAAAATGAATCAAATGAAAGATTTTTAAAACTTTATTCCCCAGTTTATTGGCAATATTTGATATCAAAAGACAATGGAACAAATGTCTGCAAAGTCATGAGAGAAAGAAAATGGAAGCCAAGAATATCATACCCAGTTGATGTTGCTCAGCTAAAGAGGAAAAGAGGAGAAGACAATCTCAAATATGAATGAATCAAAGGAATACAACCTCTCTAGGTTTTTTTTTGAGGGGGGAGCACAGAATAGATTAAAAACTATTTAACCACAAAAAACTGGATAGACAGTTACGAGCTGAACCATACTAATGAACTCAGGAATGGAGAATCTATGTAACAGACTGACAATGAGTATTAAAACTATTTAAATCTGAGACTACTATCAAACAACTATTAGGACTATGTTTATAGAATAGAGTGTGAATGTTATAAATCTAGAAAAAGTAAAATAAATAATGTAACTAACAAAAGTCAAGAGGCTGGGAGAGAAGAAGGTGGGAGATGAAAAAGGCTGGTCAGAAAGAAGGCAAGAATATACAATGCAGAAAAGACAGTCTTTTCTGCAAGTAGGGCTGGGAAAGCTGGACAGCTGCATGTAAATCAATGGAGTTAGAACACTCGCTCACACGACACACAAAAATAAACTCAAAATGGCTTAAAGACTTAAATATAAGACATGACACCATAAAATGCCTAGAAGAGAACATAGGCAAAACATTCTCTGACATAAATCATAGCAATGTTTTCTTAGATCAGTCTCCCATGGCAAAAGAAATTAAAGCAAAAATAAACAAGTGAGACCTAATCAAACTTACAAGCTTTTGTTTTGTTTCATGAGGGGGAGGTAACTAGGTTTATTTATGTGTTTATATTTGGAGGAGGTACTGGGGATTCAACCCAGGACCTAAAGCTAAGCATGCACTCTACCACTTGAGCTATACCTTCCCCCTCCAAACTTACAAGCTTTTGGACAGCAAAGGAAACCATAAACAAGATGAAAAGACAACCTAGGGACTCGGAGAAAATACTTGCAAACCTTGCAACAGACAAGGGCTTAATTTCCAAAATATGCAAACAGCTCATATATCTCAATATCAAAAAACCAAACAACCCAATCAAAAAATGGGCAGAAGACCTAAATAGATATTTCTCCAAAGAAGACATCCAGATGGCCAATAGGCACATGAAAAGATGCTCAACATCGCTAATTACTAGAGAAATGCAAATCAAAACTACAATGAGTATCACCTCACACTGGTAAGAATGGCCATCATTAAAAAGTCTACAAATAATAAATGCTGGAGAGGGTGTGAAGAAAAGGGAACCTTCCTACACTGTTGGGTGGAAATGTAAATTGGTGCAGCCACTATGGAAAACAGTACAGAGATTCCCTAAAAAACTAAAAATAGAGTTACCATATGATCTAACAATCCTACTCTTGGGCGTATATCCAGAAAAAACTAATTCAAAAAAATACACGCACCTCAGTGTTCATAGCCGCATTATTTACAGTAGCCAAGACATGGAAGCAACCTAAATGTCCATCAACAGATGAACTGATAAAGAAGATGTGGTATATATATATACTTCAGCCATAAAAAAAAGAATGAAATAATGTCATTTGCAGCAACATGGATCGACCTAGAGATTATCATATTAAGTGAAGTTAAGCCAGAAAGAGAAAGACGAATATCATATTGATATCACTTACATGTGGAATCTAAAATATGATACAAATGATACAAATATTTACAAAACAGAAACAGACACACAGACATAGAAAACAAACTAATGGTTTATAGGAAAGCAGAGGGAGGGATAAATTAGGAGTTGGGATTAGCAGATACAAACTACTACATACAAAAGAGATAAACAACAAGGTCCTACTGTACAGCACAGGAAACTATATTCAGTATCTTGTAATAAACTATAATGGAAAAGAATATATATATGTCTAACTAATCACTTTGCTGTACATCAATAACTAATACAACATTATAAATCAACTATACTTCAATTTTTTTGAATATATATGTTTAAAAATAAGAAGGCTGGTCAGGATTCATCAATAAGTCCAAAATTTTAAAATTAATTTCAAGTTAAACAATTCCTCTAATTTCATTTCAGTTTCTTCAGGTAAATTCACATAAATGAATTAAACATTACATGATTCCATTTATATGAAATATCCAGATTAGGCAAGCGTTTAAGACAGAAAGTAGATTAGCAGTTACCTAGAGCTGGGATAAGGGAAAGGTTGGGGGAAAATGGTGAATGACGATAATGAAAATGAAGTTTCTTTTTGAGGTGATGAAAATGTTCTAAAATTGATGTGACGATTATAAAACTCTGTGAATATACTAAAAACCCACTAAATTGTGCACTTTAAATGGGTGAATTACACCTCAATAAATTTGTTTTTAAAATTACCATAGAACCTCAGCTTAATAAAAAATATTTCAAAAAAAACACACAAATCTGTGTGTAAAGACAGAAAGACACATATAGAATGATGATCCATAACAAAAGTGGAAGTAAACAGGCCAAGATGTTAAGAGTAACTAATTCTGGGGGAGGAATAAATGGGAATCGTTATTGTCTTTGCTTTTGTGCTTTTCTGGTTTTGCTTTTGTTTTTCAGTTTCCCCCAAATCAAGATAGAAAGGTTACTGGACAGAGTGCAGTGGAGTGACTCGTTGGCCCCAACTCTTGTTTTCACAGTGGTAGCGCGATGCATCCACATCCCTGACATGTCAAGTGCCCCAGAGCATGATTCTTGGTCCTTTTCCCTTTCCATCCAAGCTCAGTTCCTCGGTGATCTCATTCGGACTCATGGCTGTAAATAACCAGCCTAGACCTCTCTCCCAAACTCCAGACTCATACATATCCAACTGCCTCTGAACATCTGCAGTCAAATGTCTTCAGAGGCATCTCAAATTTAACATGTCTAAAATTGAACTTCTAACCCCACCCTTTCCAAAAAAAACAACTCCACACTCCTCTCAGCCTTCTTCATCTCAGTAAATGGCCACTCCATGTTTCCAGTCGCTCAGGCCAAAAACCCTGAAGTTACACTCGACGAATCACTTTCTCTCACACTCTACACCCACCCAGTCAGGAAATCCTGTTGCTGCCACTTCCAAACATACCCCGAATCTGACCACTTCTTCACACTTCCTCTAGAACTAGCCTACGTCAAGCCACAAGCATCTCTTGCCTGTATTATTGGAAACCCTCCTAATGGGCTTCCCTGTCTCTGTCTTTGTCCTTTTTCACTCTGTTATAAACACAGCAGCTGGAGAGACCTTGGTAAACCACGTGGTGGTTAGTTACAAAACAGCCTCCAAGGAATCAGGCTTCTTGGTATTCACACCCTTGTCTAGTCCTCTTCCCCGGTGAGACTAAGCTGGCTTTGCACTTGGCTTCTGCCAATAAATAAGGCAGAAGCGACGCTATGCTGTTCTTGGCCTACGCCTTAAGAGACACGGCAGCTTCCATTTTTGCTTTCTTGGAATGCAGGTCTGAGACCACCCTATAGGTAACTGGGTTAGCCCGGGAGAGGATGAGAAGCCACATGGAGGAGCATGGAAGAACCGACAGCCAGACATGAGTGAAGCCAGCTTGGCTGTTCCAATCCACCCAGTCTTCCAGGGGAAGGCTGCCATAGGAGTGAGCACAGGTGAATCAGCTGAGAAGCCATTCAGCCAACTCAAAGAATCATAAGGACTAATAGGGAGGGGGTATATAGCTCAGTGGTAGGGCATGTGCGCGGCATGCATGAGGTCCTAGGTTCAATCCCCAGTACCTCCATTAAAAGAAATAATAAATCATTGTTTTAAGCACCAAGTTTTAAGTCGATTTGTTACTCAGCAAAAGGTGACTGATACAAAGCCTCACACAGATCATCTCACTTCTGTGCTAGAAATCCTCTACTGGTTTCCCATTTCACTTAAATTGGAAGCAAAGTCATCCTATGTACAGGGCTCCACACCATCACGGCCCCCACCACCCTGCCATTCCGTCTGAGCTCATCAACTCTGCTCAACCCAGGCTCACTCCATTCCAACCCATGTCCTTGACTGCACCAGCCATGCTTTCCCCCACAGGGCCTTTGCACTTGCCATTCCCTCTGCATGGAGGGCTCTCCCCCTCTCCACCCCCATACCCACATGCCTTCTTCCCTCACTGGCTTCAGGTTGCTGCTGAAGGATCACCGACTCAGTGAGGCGTCCCTGACCACCTTGCACAACCCAGTCCCTCTTCTTGTCCACTTTCCCTGCTCTGTTCTTTTCCACAGAACTCATCCCCGTCTAACCTACCATTTATCTGATGTTTATTTTATTACACATGTAATTTTGCCTTTTCTGTTCAATGCTGCCTCCCCAGAGCCTAGAGCAGCACCTGGCACACCGGAGGTGCACTGGGGAATATTTGAGAAGTGAGCAAACATTTCTGCTCATCATGGGTGGGACCCGCCTCACAGCCACCTAACCAGGGCCTCAGCTCAGCCCGTGAGGCACAGCAAGGTTTGGGGGTGAAGATTCCACTCTCAGGTTTCTCACCTGTAATGCGGAAAGAGCAGCAGGGAATTAGAGACCCCTCAGGTTGGGGCGGGGTGGTGGTGATGGGGTTTCCTGGCCGCTTGCCCAGACACTCCTCTCTGTAATGTTGGATATCAGCAGGACCCAGGGCACTACGGAGACTGTCTTTTCCCAAAACAGCCACTGCAATATTCTCACATGCTCTTGCAGATCACTGCTAATCTCCACCAACAGATTGAATTCATCCCCTCTCCCCTCAGATCTGAGCAAGAAGTCGTAACTCAAGTCAAGAACAGGATGCAGTGAAACTGATGCTGTGTAACTTTCAAGGTAGGTCATAAATGCAACACAGCTTCACCTGGCTCTCTCACGACTCCAGTCCTTGGGAGCCGGCCATCACGTTGTAAGGAAGCCCAGGCCACATGGGGAAGTCACGCGCAGCTGGTCTAGCCAGTAGCTCCAGCTAAGGTTTCAGCCAACAGCCAGCATCAACCATCAGACGGCCCTCAGCCTCTGATGATCCAGACCTCCGCCCCTATTCTGCCTTGTTAACCCCAAATGGAAGAGATACGTTATCCCTACCCTCCAATCTTGCCCAAATTGCAAATTCTTGAGCAAAATATGTGTTTTTGTTGTTTTAAACCACTAAATTTCATTACATATCCATAGTAACTAGAACAGGTCCCAAATTAGCAACTCAATGAAGCCAAGATGAAAGGACTAGCACTCCCATTTCATAGCTGAGGAAACTGAGGCTCAGCAAAATTAAGACCTTGTCCTAGCTCACACAGCTAGTAAGTGAAGAAACAGGAATGATGTCCAGGTCTTTCAGATACCTCAGTGCATGCTCACTCCCATCTCCCTCCCTTCCAGCTGCTGCCCCTCCCTCGGACCCCAAAGCACACCCAGGGTGGGGCTGCCAATGGTCAGCCATATCCTCCAGCTACCAGGCCAGCAATGATGGAGCGCCTGCCCTGGACTCAGTCCCTCCTCTGAGCACAAACCCCTTCTCCTCTGAAGGGCAGCAGCTCTGGGAAAAAGGCCAAGGAAGAGGGTATGAGCCAAGACCTGCTGTGTGTGTCTGGATCCCAATTAACAATCAAGAAGTCAAGTTCCCCTGCCAAGGGGACTGGAAGGAGGGAAGAGACGGAACCCTCTGCTCCTGCAGGTGGGCCCCAGGGCACAGGCTCCCCGAAGGAAGGCCCCAGATCAGACTTTATATGCTCAGGAAACCTCATTGCCATGAAACATACAGCACAACTTGGCCCCACTTCAGGAAATTTAGGGACAGGCACACCCACGATGCTGCCAAAAACCCCTCCTTCTCATGCAATGCAGTGACAGCCACAAAAGCAGTGGGAGAAAAGCTATATGCAGCTGAAGACACACATGTACACACACTTCCCACACAATCTGCTTGCCCTGATACACATGTATATGCACACTCATGCACAGCCATGTATGCAAAACAGCACACAAAAGCCATGTGCACATACAGAATGAATATACATGTACACAGAATATATGTAGAGCATGACTGTACAGGTACAGAGATGTATACATGCAAAAGCACACATATCTGCATTCATATTCACAGGCCTGCCTGCATATACTCACACTTAGATACATACACACACTAGCACACATGCCTTCCCAGGAAGCCCTATACATTTCCCCTGGAACCTATCAATCTCTCCAGGACTTGTAGAGAAAGTATGGGAAGAACTTTGGTTCCTGCAATCTGAGAAGGTGAAGGAAGGGATGGACTGACAGAAAGATGGGTGGATGGGTGGATGGGTGGATGGATGGATGGATAGATGGATGGACAGAGGAAGGATGGGTGGATGGGTGCATGGATGGATGGATGGAAGAGACTCAAATGACTCTATTTTGAAACTATTTTGAACAGAAGCCAATTCCTCAGCCCTCTTTGATCACCCTTTCTGATATTGGTCCCCATAGGTCCCCCAAACCTAATGACTATCCTTCATGGTGGAATGCCACCAGTTTCCACCCACTGAAGTTTTAGGAGTGATGTCATGTCCCATGGAATCCAGACTCCTGTATCCAACTCTCTACTAACACTTGTACTTGGTTGTCAACCTCTCACCACAAACTCAGAATGTACAAACCCAAGTGTTCATCTTCCCCCAAATCCCACTGTTCCTGTCTACTTTCCTATCTCAGTTAATGGCGTCTCCCTCCATCCAGCTACACAGGCTAATATCCTAGAATTCACCTTCGACTTTCTCTCACACCCCACATTGAATCCATCAGGAAACTCCGATAGCTTTACCTTCAAAATACACCTATAATTCAACCACTTCTTACCACCTCCACTGCTTCTGCTCTTGCACCCCTAACCACCCTCATAGTAAATATTCTCAACAGAGAAGTCAGAGTGATTCTATTAAACATAAGCTGATAATCGGAAAACAATAGAGAAAAATCAATAAAACCCAAATTGACTAATCTTTAGTTAAACTGACTAAGAAAAATGGGAGAAGACTCAAATTACTAAAATCAAAAATGAACAATACTACCGACCTTACAGAAATTAAAAAGATTACAAGGGAATACTATGAATAAAATTCCTTAAAAAATGCAAACTACTGAAACTGACTTAAAAAGACATAAAAAGTCTTAGTTGACCAATAACAATATTGAGTCAGTAATCAAAAAGCTTCCCACCAACAAAAGCCAGAACCAGATGGTTTGACTCATGAATCCCAACAAATGTCTAAAGACAAATTAACACAAATCCTTCACAAACTCTTCTGAAAAATAGAAGAGGAAGAAACACTTGTCAACTCGCCCTATGAAACCAAAGACATCACAAGAAAACTACAGGCCAATATTACTTACGAACATAGATGCAAAAATCCTCAACAAAACACTAGCAAGCTGAATTCAGCAACACATAAATCTGATTATACATTGTGACCAAGGGAGGGTTTATCCCAGGAATGCAAGGTTGGTTAAACATACAAATATCAATCAATGTAACATACCTTGTTAATAAGGGACAAACCACATGATCATCTCAAAGTTGCAGTAAACGTAAGCCAGATCTCCCAATCCTCAGTACAAAACCTTGTCTCACTCTTAGTAACAGCCAGTTCCACCTAATGTCCACAAGGTCCTACCTGATCTTATCTCCATCACCTCTGTCCTTGTCTCTCTTTCTCGCTTCACTCCACACCAACCACAGTGTCCTTCCTGGTGTTGCCTAAATCCACCAGATACACTCCTACCTTAGGGCATTTACAGAGTCTGTTCCCCTAAATATTCACCGAATTCGCTCCTTCACCTCCTGTAGGTCTTTACTCAACAACTATCTTCTCAGTGAGCCTCCTTGGTCACATTATGGAAAATTGCAGCCCTCTCCCCCCAACACCCACACTTTCCCTACCTCCCACTCTATTTATCCCAAGCATTTCTTATCATCTGAAATATTGTGAACTTTACCTATATATTTGGCCTGTTGTCTGTCTCCCTCAACTAGAACATAAGCTCTCTAAGGACAGAGATATCTTAGTCTGGTTTACCCACTGCTGAATCTGCAGCATTTAAACTAGCATGCTGCTTTACAGTTACTCAATAAATATATGTTGAATGAATGAAAATAGCTGGTCACTTAACTACTCACTCAGCAAGCAGTGATTACCCCACCCCAAGTGCCTGACACTCTGCTTTGGGCTGGAGCACTGAGAAAGATGGGAACCAACCTGGGTCCAGCTGGGGGACAGGTCAGAACATAAGTAACCAGGACCCAAGGAAGACAGTGCTGAGGAGCAGCAAGGATGAGGAGAGAGGATCAGGGAACCTAGGAAGGCTCCAGGGAGAGGTGGTGCCCTCACCGGCCCCCGAAGGCACAGAATGACCCCGGCATATGGAGAAGGGGTGGGAGGAGAGGGAACAGAGGGAGAGCCCAGATGTGGGAAGCATGGGGCATGTCCTGGGAATCAGGAAGGGACCTGCATGGCAGTACTGTATGGGGGATGAGGCTACTAAGGCTGCCAGGGAGGTTCATGAGAGGCCTTAAGTGTCAGGATGAGGAGCCAGGCTTAGTTCCAGTGGCACCAAGGCCTTTGATGGGGAAGCTCCGCCGTGTCACTCTGGCAGTGTGGGAAGAACAGGTTGTAGTGGATGAGCAGGAAGGCAAGGAGACCCGGAAGGTGGCTCCCAGGACAGTTCTGGAGAAAGATGGCAAGGCGTGAGCCAGAACAGGACAGAGGGGACCACAGAAGAGTGGTACTTTGGAGGTGTAAAGGGTTTTACGACTGGTGCGGGTGGGTGGGAAGGTCAGGCAGTGCGGGGGGAGCTGAAGCCTGAGTCTCAGGACCTCAGAGGCACAACAGAGCCCTGGAGCGGGGATCTGGTCAGGGGGTTCAGAAGGAATCACACCTCTTCTAGAAGGCTGGAGTTCTGGTCGCAGGGCTCAGCGCCGCTGGGGATCGTGCAAGGCCCAAACTTGAGCCACAGGGAGGGGCAGCCTCCTAGCACTGGAGGATGGATGCACCCTGGCCCTGCCCACCTTCCTGCCCCTCAGCCCCTCACTGCCCAGGGCAGGCCTGGAGAAGAGATTCTCCAGCTGGCTTTGTCAGCCAAGATGCAATGTCATTTCTAGATGAGCCATCCAGCTCTGGAGATGCGCCAGGCTGCAGAGCGGGGGACAGCTGTGTCCCCGAAACACAGCCAAGGAGCCTCTTCCCGGAGCCAACCAAGACAGTGGCAGAAGCAGAACTGGCAGGGGGTCCGAGGGCCCAGCCATTGTGGGGACAGGCCTTAAATGGGGCCTCCATCTGCCCGGGCCCCAGCCTCCCTGCAAGGTTGGGCCCATCCAGCCCCCACCAGCTGGAGATGATGGTCCCAGTCACACTCCCTCAGCCATTAGGCACTAAGGCATGTACTTAGTGCCTGGTGTCTGCCAGGCTCTGTTTCTCTTCCACGGGGGTGACAAGGGTCAGTGCAGCATGAAGGACACAGACTTTGGAGTCTGCGGAGCTGAGTCTGAGTTTCATCTGTCCTACTCTTTGTGCTGCTGTCTCTGGGCCTCAGTATTCCTATCTGTCGAGTGGGAACGAGAAATACCTTTTGGCACAAGGGCACCGTAAGGATAAAATAAGAGCACGTGCAGAAGGGAACATTAACGGGACTTGTCTATTTCCCAGGAATTTCAGTGGGAGCCCAACGAAGGCTGAGGACCCACACCTTAGAACAGGACCCACACCTTCAGGACTAGAGAGAAATGGAACTGTCTCATGTGGCCCCGCAACTTGTACAGAAGAAGGCTGGAGATGCGGGCTGGGGGGATTTATGTGAAGAGTGAGAAAACTGAGTGAGGGGCCACAGGCGGCCCACCCATGGAGGGGCAGTGCCTATCAGGAAGGACACTCGCCTTTCTCCCTGGCCAGACGCTGACAAAAGCTAACCTTCCTGCACCAGGGCCACCTGAGGGGCATTCACAAAGTCCATCCTCAGGACACCCCAATGCACATCACCTGGGAGCAGGAAGGTGCACGAGGGCGGGGAGGGGGCTGCTGCACCCTAAGCTCGTCCAGTGGGTTAAACAGGCACCACAGAGAGGAGACAGGCTTGGTGGCCACAAGAGGGGAGCCCCACAGGGTGGCTGCCCAGGGCGACAGGGTCCAGCAGGAAGAGCTGGAAGGGCAACCCCCAAGGAGGAGTAGAGGGAAGCTGTGACAGGACACAGGTTAACCACGTCACCTGCATCAAGGCCAGGGGCCCGCAAAACCCACAGAAGTGCCCCCAAGAGACAAGTCGGCCAGCATCTGGGCGTCAGCCGCAAAACAACTCCAGACACGGATAACACGTGGCCTGTTTCCAGTCATCCTTCCTGGCCCACCCAACCCTGGAGGGGCCAGGATCTCAGGGGAGGGGTGGTGTCAGCGACTGGGGTCAGAGATGGAACAAGAGAATCCAATCAAGTGGAGCTCTCCCTCTTCCCCGTGCAATTTCTGGGCCTGGATAGAATATTTATCTGGAAATAGAACCAAAGTTTTGATTTAAATGGGACTTCATGAATGTAACTAGAAAAGCTGTGGGGTCTGGTCATAGGCAGGAGACACACCCGAACTGACAGGAGAACAATAAAGCTGTTACTGCTTTGCTTTCGGAGTCCAGCCTGCTCAGTGAGCCCTGCCCACATGTGCCGAGGCTTCTGTGTCCCCAGGGCCTTGGGACCAGGGAGTGGGAGGGTAAAGGAGGGGAGTTTGACTGGTCTGCCTGGGGCTAGGTGGGCACCTGCTTCCCAGAGTCAATGACTCCTTCTCATTGTGGGACAGTCAGAACCAAGGCTTTGGGGAGCCAAGGACACTGCTGCACACATTTGGATACACCAGGGTGCCTGGTGGGACACCAACATGCACGGAGCCCAGCGGGAAAAGCAGATTCTGACGTGAGCATAGTAGTCTCGGAGGGCTTTTGGAGGAGGTGGCCTTTGAGTTGGATCTTGCAGCAGGAGAAAGATTTCAGGATGCACAGAAGAGGGGAATGGTGCCCCTGGCGGAGGGAATGTTCACACGCAAGGGAGGTGTGAGCACCTGTCACCAGCACAGCCGGATAGTGAGGGGCATGAAGGTATGTGATGGGATATGGATCTGGAAGATGGGATATCATCACTATTGTCACCTTTAAAGCAGTGTCTAGGCTGGCTATGGCCAATCTGGGCCTCACTTTCCTCATCTGTAACCTGGGGAGAATTAACCTAGTTTTTCTTGGACTCACATCCTGGGAATAAAGGGGTCGTAATCTCTCTAGTCACAGCATTAACCAGGAGCTCAGAGGATACGCTTTAGAGTCAGAAAGGCTTAGGCTCAAATACCAGTCCTGCGCCTTCCTAACTGTGGAACTCTAGGTGAGCCTCAGTTTACTCATCTGTAAAATGGGGATAACAAAGCTCCACTCGGAAGGAGTGATCAATGATGTAATGTGCATAACATACATAAACACCGGGCACAGCATAAGCCTGTGTGGAACGCGATTTCCCTACCCACCCCACCCAACTCCCACCTCCGAAGGAGCCCTCACTTACATAAGAGGCCTGGAGGGTGGCCGGGGCCAGGACGAAAGCCAAGTAGAAGGAGACGGCTGCGGCAAACAAGCTGACGGCACAGATGAGGGGCTCAGCCCTCGGGTTGACTTTCTTGTATCTCCTTGAAGCCTCTGCTCCCAGGATGACCCCAATAATGCCAGTCACAACAGTCAGTGCCCCCAAAATCAGGCTGATGGAAAAAAGCAGAGAGGGGTTAGTCAGCCAGTGGGGCTAGGATAGGGGTCTAGCCACCTGCCCCCAGTGCATGATCTGGTACCACAGGGATGTGGCTATGGGTCCCTTCCCCTCCCTCCTGAGCAATGCTAGTGGCTCCTTGGGACACGGCTCAGGGACCCATGTAGTCCCCTACTCATCCCATCCCCTTTCCTGCCTCGTCCTGCAGATGCCACTGGCCACGTGGGTGATCTTCCCAGCACCCAGTACCCCAGCTCCCAGCCTGCCTCATCTCCGGTGACCTCCTCCACTGTCTCACCACCTGAAACTGCCCCACTCAGAACACTTAATTCTACAGTCCCACTCTGGCTCCAACCTCCTTGCCTTGTAGCCTCCAATACTAATGGGAGTGGAAGCAAATGAACATTTACTTGTTGAGCTTCTGTAATGCACCGGCCCTCATCTGGGCATTGTACACACCCTCCCTCCTTGAGGCCCATCCTCCCACTCTCCATCTTTGAACACCTCTCAAGTAGCCCCCTCCTAACTTCCCTACTTTCCCACCTACTCCTGGACCTACTTCGACTCCACTTGGCCTCTCTTGCACCTCCCTTCTGTGGGCACCTGCCCCTCCAAGACAACCTCCAGATAGGTTCCCAGAGGATGCTGTCTAGAACACGGATCTGACTATGCCCCTGCCTAAAATTCTCCACCAGCTTTTAAACACCTTCCAGATTTGGCTCCAACTCATTGTGGTGTACATGGACCTTCATGATCTGACCCTGTATGGCCTCAACCCAAAACCCCAGTTCCATCCTCCTTGGCCCCCAGACTAGTTGCTATCCCCACTTTGTACTTTTATTCCTCCCTCTGAAACACCTTTCACTAATTTTTCCACCTACCAAACTCCTACTCATCCTTCAAGACCCATCACAAATGTCCCCTCTTTGGGGATGCCCTCCCCTGTCCCTTTGTTGATTCCTTCACTCTTCTCAGATCCCATAGCACCTTTTGTGTCTCTATCATCAAGGTCATTCACTAGGCTGTGAATTCCTAGAGAACAGAAACCAGGTTTGGTTTACTTTCTCGACTTCAGGCTGGGAGCATAGCGCCTAGAACACAAGAGAGATACATCTATATTTTTTAAGCAAATGAGCTTACTGATCCTTCCCGGAATTGCCAGGTGGACAGCTGAGGAAGGTTAGGCTAAGAAAGGTTGAGGCCAAGGTTACCCAGCTAGTGAGCTGCAGAGCCAGGATTTCAACACAAATCTTCAGCCTCCTGGTCCATCCTACTCTCCAAAGCCTCCTTTTAAAGGAGCTCAAAAGGATGCTGAGACTAGTATGAACTCTTTAAAACACAAATGTAACTAGGACCTTTCCAGCCCCTCAGAGCCTCCCTGTTGTCCTCAGGGCAAGTTCCCAGCCAGCACAGCAGGACTGGCCCCTGCTGACCTGTGTAACCTCCTGTCTTTTCCCCCTCCCTCACTCTGCACGAATGACCAGGAATTCTCTAAACTTTACCCTACACCTTCCAGCTTCCCTGCCTTGGCCCACACTCTTCCCTCGGCCTGGAGCACTGCTACCCTCACCATCATTCTGCACCTGGCCAGCATCTCCTCCTTGATCCAAACATTTCCAAAGTGCCAGGTGCCTGCTGTTACCTCCATGGCTCCCACCAAGATGTAAGAACAGACGGATGCAAGACTGTGGTTACTGACAAACGGAGTGTCACAAAAAATCCACCTCACCTCTGAACAACTTCTGTGAAACGCCCATCCCACAGGTGAGGACTCATGGGTTTCTTCCCCGGCCCCATCCCCTTGGTTTACAGGAGATCATGTAAAGCCCAGAGAGGCCAGGAAACTGCTGGAGATCACACAGCCCTTCACTGGAAGCGCCAGGGTCTCCTGGCCCTCCGCCTACCAAATGAAGCATGTGTGTCCTTAGGCAGCTTAAAGGTGCTCACCAAACCTTCCCAGCCTTCCAAGCTGTACCAGGCTCCAGCTCAGACCAGTCAAGTGACCCCTATTCCCAGATGAATGCTATCTGTCTCTGAGTCCTGGTGTGAGCCGGCCTTGGCAGGTTCTTAAGACCTTTGTAAGACAGGATTGATTATTCAGAGAGGCGATGTAGAGGAGGCGAGGCGGGCGGGGGTGGGGGCAGCCCCTGAGCAGGAAGTGTGGCCAGAGGACACATTAACCATGAAGTGCCCCGACCCCGACAAGGCCTTCCCAGAATCAGACTCTCAGAGCCAAGAGGGCCCTTAAAGGCCTTCAAGTTCTATGCTGTACTCCTCTGTACAACGGCCCTGGCAAGCAGCTCTCCAACTCCTACTTACATGACCCCAGGGGTGGGAAGCTCATTACCCCCATGCTGCCCCTTCCATCTGGGCCAGCTCTGAGTTTTGGAAATTCTCCCTCTGGCAGAGCTAGAATCCTGCGTCCTATAGCTTCGAGCTCCAGCCCCACCCTCACCACCCTCACCGTGGGGCTTAGCCTAACCATGGAGAGTGTATTAACAGCTGAGGTCTGTGCAGAACCCCAGCACCGGGACCTCCTACCACTCTGTAGTGGGTTGATTAATGCCCCCTCAAGACATCTATGTCCTAATCTCTGGTACCTTGTACGGCGAAACAGACTTTGTAAACGTGATTACATCAGTGATTGTGAGACAGGGAGATTATCCTCCATTTTTCAGGTGGACCCTAAATGCACTTGCAAGTGTCCTTATAAGAAGGAAGGGGAGGGAGATTTGAGACATAAGAGGAGAAGGCAACGTGACAACGGATGTAGAGCCTGGAGTGACGCAGGAAGGCCAGCCGCCACCAGAAGCTGGAAGAGGCAAATCCCAGAGAGCCCCCAGAGGGAGTGAGGGCAGCTGAACTTGGTTTTGGCCCAGTAAAACCATTCTGGACTTCTGGCCTCCAGAACTATGAGAAAAATTTCTGTTTCAAGCTACCAAGTGTGTGTGTGTGTTGGGGGGGGGTATGATCTGTTCCATCAGCCCTAGGACACTAACACAAACAGCCACGTCCATTTCTCATCCAGATTCTGTGAAGGAGCTGAGTTAGAGGAGGAAGGTGAGCCGAGAAAGGGGAGGTGACTCGCCCAGGAACACACAGCCAGTTAAGGCCTGAAGTGGGATGGAGTCCTGTTTTTTCTCCACTTTTTCAAGCTGCTGTGGGACTTCTAGGACTCAGTCTTTGCCTCCAGGGAGATAAGAATCTAACTGTAGAGCCAAGACAAATATAGGTATCCTTTGATGCATTCATTCATTCACTCGCTGGAGGCTTCCTGAGCACCCACTGTGTGCCAGCTGGCGGGAGAGATGTTCAAGTCCATTAACAGTACCAGGCAGTCTCCAGGGGCAACAGGAAACAGAGCTGAAGAGCACCAGCTTTGAAGTCTGAATCCTGGCTCTGCTACTCGTTAGCTGTGTGACCTTGGACAAGTTATTTACCCACTCTGATCTTCCATCTCCTCATTTGAAGGACAGGAATACTAGGGTTTATTATCATAAAACCTCAGACGGTTTGTCACATAAGATGCTTAGCTCAGGGACCAAACTAAAGTTACAGCTTAAGAAGCAACAATGAGAAAAGGGAAGGCAGCCATGGGCAGAGGGCCCAGCTTGGGCAAAGGCAGACAAGGGAAAGGGGCAGAGGACATTCTGGAACTTACGCAAAGTTCTCTCTGGGCATCAGGGAGGGAGGGAGAGGCAAGAGAAGAGGCTAGGGAGAGGGGGTAGTGTCCCTGAGGCCTCAGGGCAGAACACAGAGCCCTGAGGAACTCGGAGGAGCACATCGAGGCAGGATCAGGGAGGAGGAGGGGTCTGTAAGGAGTCTGAAACGCATCAGACAGAGGAGGAAACTGGGCTAGAGGGCTTTAAAGAGGAGGCGGGAGCAAGTAAGAGGACTGAGATGTTCGCTCTCCATCAGGGGGTCATGAGGCCCTGGAGAACGGGGTCAGGTGGTGGAACAGGAGCACAGCAGGGTGAGGGGGACAGGGAGTGGGCGGGCAGTCCCAGGGCTGAGTGCCTGCCCTCCATGTGGCTTCTGCTCTCCCCCCAGCCCACTCTGCCAGCAGCTTTCCCAGGGCTGTCAGTGCCTTAAAAGAGGCAGAGAACACACGAACGCCTGTGAAATCCCTAAACCCGGTTAAGTGATGAATCATCCCAGTGCCTCAGTCTGCCCTCTGTAAAATGGGATGACCCACACTACGGGTCCCTCCAAAGGAAGGTTGCTAAGAATCCCAACGTCTCACAGGCCCCACAGAAGCCTCACTCACCCCAAGTGCCTTCTGGATCCCCAGTGTAGGCCAAGAGTTGGAAGACAGGGACTGGGGCCCAGAGAGGACAAGGGAGCTGCCTGTGGCCATTCAGTGCAGCACAGCTCAGCCCGAGCTAGAACCAGGCCAGCCACCTGCCAGAGGAGCCCCAAGCCCTGGTGTCTTCACAGAGCTCTGTAAGCCCACACAAACTGAGTCTGGGGGCTCAGAACTTCCCGAGAACTTCCCCACCAAGAGCCCCCCACCCAGCCTGGGTGCCAGAGGCCCCTCACCTGTCCAAGCTGTTGCACGGCCCCAGAAAGCAGGGAAACTGCAGCCCGTGCACCATACGGGCCTCGAATAAAAACTTGGGGGCCCAGAAGCCCAGGGCTCCAGTCACAAAGGCCACGGCTGTCAGTCCAAAGTTCGAACACACAAAACTCCAACTGCAAGAGAAAGTGCTCTGGCTGGAGCTGGCAGAGGGCTGGGGCTGGGGCTGGGGGGGTCCTGTCTGCTTCTGCTCGCTCCCCTCCCCTCTCTCCTGGGTACTCGGTCACCCTGGCACTCGGGTGGCTCCAGGCTCCACATCCTCCCCGACACTCATTAAGAAGCCCTCCTCCCTCCTCTCTGCAGGAGCAACTCTCCCCAGCCTGAAAGGCTCAAATCCAACATAATATTGTCCATCCAGCAAGATGTCCCTGTTGCCTCACTTTCCTCTAAGTACCCTCCACTCGGCTCATGGCTCTGTAACCAAGAGAGTGGGGGTCCTCTCCATGCCCCACATTTTGGTAAATCATGAGACCTGGGCATGCAAGTGACTCCTGCCTGCCTCCCCAACCATGCCTAGAATAGAGAGGGATGCACTCCCATGAGGCTTGGAGAGGTAAGTGATTCACCCCGGCATCTTCCCAGCCACCCTGAGAAGCTGGCAAGGCTAGAGAATTATGTCCATTGAATCAATGAGGGAAGTGAGGTTCCAAGTCTCAGGTCACTCAGGGATAAGGCAGAGGCAGAGCCAAGGTTGGAGCTCACGCCGCCTTCCTCCCTCCCTCCCTCCCAGCCCACATTCTGTCACATGGCGAGGTGAAGGGGGCCTCCAAGTCGGGGAGGGACATCTCAGTTGGTGAATGGGAGCTCAGAGGAGGAAGAAGGTTGTGAATGTTGGGACAGTCAGGGAGGGCTCCCTGGAGGCAGAGGGAGGTCAGTGATTCTAGGTCAGACATAGGGGTTTTCAGTGACATGAAGGGAGAAGCAGGGACACTCACTTTCTCCCCAGGTATCTGACATCTTCATACCAGCTGCTCTTTGGGCCCCCCACGGCCATTACCCCCTGCTTCTCAGCAGCTCCCCGGGGTGGGTTTGGAACCAGCACGATAAGAAGGATCAAGGCCAAGACTTCCAGGGGAGACATGACCTGGGGATAGGAAGGTCCAGGAAGCTCAGGGTCACACACTCCTGCAACCCAGGAGATCCCTTGGGTGGCTGAACTCTGTGGTCCAGGCTCTTGGGATGCTCTGTGCCCTGGAGGCGGGGGGTGGGCAAGGGGGGAGAGGGACTCATTTCCCCGGGGTTGGTTATGCACAGAGCTTAACATACCACTGCTCCCAACCCCTCACTCTGAGTACAGCCTCTCTGGGGAGTGGGGTGCCCTTGGTACTTGACTTAATACCCGTTTGTCCTGTACAGACGCTACTATTGGGAGCAGTGAGCCTGACATGGTGAAGAGCTAGAGGCCTGACTACCCTGGCCCTGACTGCTGAGGACTTGCTGCTCCAATAACTGTCCCTTTTCCCGGTCCACGCCTCCACCTGCCAGGCCAGCCCTGCCCTAGTGTCCTTCCATCCCTGTCTCACAAATCCTCAAGATTCCATAAGGCAGCCTTTACTCCCCCCCACTCTACAGATAGGCAAAGTGAGGCCCCGAAGAGGGAGGGGACTAGCCTGAGGTCACACAGCTAGCCAACTGAGCAGCTGGGATTTGATCCCAGGGGCACGACTTCCAGAGGCCACGTTCCATACGAGGCCCCCAGTGTCTGAAGCTGCTGACATCTGAGCACCCCCCACGGCGCCAGGTACTGTGCCAAGGGGCTAAGGCCACTAGAGGCTGGAAAGTCCCTGCTGGCCCAGTGGGAAAACAGAGGGAAGAAAAGGAAACTGGACTCACTCGGAGGGCCCAACGCCAGTTCCCGGTCAGCTCCGTCACAGCCGACCCCAGCACATAGCCCAGACCACTGCAGCAGAGGGGCGGGGAAACAGCAGTGAGGGGAAGGAGGCAGGCCCGGGGCCCCAAGACCAACCTAAGCGAGGGTGCGCCCACCCTAGGGAGCCAGCTCTCTGCAGCTCATGGCCATTTCACTGGGAAGAGTGAGCCATGTGAGACCCAGATGGCCACTGCCCTTGGTCAAGTCACTGGTGACCTCTGGCTCCAGGCCCAGCCCCAGCACCACTGTGCACTGTCTCCCAATATGAGGACCATGCACCTCCCCAAGGCTCAGCCCTGCCCCAGTGAGGCGATTTCAGGAAACCTGAGTCAGAGCTCAGGGTCCTGACTGCAAATCCCATTCTGCCCCACCCCACTGTGGGGTACACGCCCGACCCCAACACACTTCCCTGCCTCCCCTCCCAGAGCCGGCCCCTCCCTGAGCAGGCCGTACGGCCAGGCTGCACTATCTCACCCCTTCCTGGGGTGGACTAGCAGGTAGGGAGCATCCTCATTATGTATCTCTAACTCCCACCATAGCCCATCGGTCAATGTTACTGGCGCCATTTTTACAGATGAGGAAACTGAGGCTCAGAGAGCTAAAGGGACACAGGGAGGAAGGGGTAGAGTTGAGATTCCAAACCTAGCCCTCCTGCTCTGACGTCTCCTCCACCCAGCCCAGCCCCTGTTCTGACTCCTCTGGGCCTCAGTGTACCACCCAGGGAAGTGGATCCAGAGTAATACCAACCTTCCAACAGCAATAAAGATATAGAAGATGGTCAGCACTTGGGTCCGCTGGTCCCTCACGAAGAGGTCACACAGGATGGTGGGCGCAATGATGGAGGAGCTGGCCGTGCCGATGCCCACCAGTCCCCGGGACAGGAAGAAGAGCCAGGAGTACTGGGCAGATGGGGACAATACCACAGTGAGTTCCAGAAATCACACCAGGAGGATTGTTCTCAGAGGGACAGAGGGCATCTGGTAGCACGAGCCCCAGGAGAGGAGGAGGTGTCAGGGCTCCAGACACCTCACCATCCTCCCAGTCCAGGTTCCCCAAATCACACGGGTGCCCCCTGCTGGAGCCCACAGCTGCTACCTGCCCCCCACCGCCCAAAGGAGCTCTCTTCCTGGGCATCGTCTTGGCTAACCAGGCCAGTTCCCGCAGACGGGAGCGATTACCCTCACCTCTAGCCCCAGCACAGCCAGGCAGAAATAAAGCCACGGTGCCAGAGAGGAAGGCCTCTGTTAAGAAAGTCCAACGGGCTTCTCTCAGCCCTGGAATGCCCCGCCTGGCTCAGCAGGGGCTGGATCAGGGAGGAAGCAGTTTGGGGAGGGTCCCCCAGGGGCTTGGGCAGGGGTGAGAGCACCTACCTGGGGGGGGGGATGAAGGAACTGGAGAGGCCTGCTCCTGACCAGAACAGGATACCGAAGCTCAGCACGGCCTTGCGGTTGTGCCGGTCGCCCAGGTAGCCAAACAGGGGCGCAGACAGCGTCAGGCAGCTGATGAAGACTGGAGGAGACATGCAAGGGACAGCCTGCAGCCCCCCAATAAAGGCGGGGAGCAGATGGGCCCAGCAGGCTCAGAGAAGGGAACTGGCTCAGATACTTAAGCTTGGCAGTGAGTGGAGGCCAGAAGGAAGAAAAATAAGGTGAATCCCCAATCTCCATCATTGCCCAGTCAGGAGGACTGGGAGGGAAGTGTACGGGCTGGGCCTAGGCTCAAAACCCAGGCTGCTCGCTCACTGTGCAACCTTGAGTTACTAATTCCACCTCTCTGAGCATCAGCCCAACACTGGAGAAGTCAACATCCCCCTATGAGGCTCTGCAAAGGTGAGACTACAGTGACACAGAACATCATCCCCCAAGGCATGGAGCTGCTAGTGCGGGGTCTTTAGGAGAATTTCAGCCCGCTGTGAGCAGGATGTTGGGACTAGTCTGATTTTGCTCTCAAGCCTCTGCTGGAGGTTGGGGGGGGGGGTGGAAGGCAAGGGGAGGGGGAGGCTGCAGGTGCCACCTTTGAGCAGACAAGTACAGTTTAGAATGAGCGCAGTGTTTATAAACCTGTGGTCCCTGGAGGCTGGAAAAGAGTTGGTTTTCCTAAAGCTGGTAAAATATTCCCCTGATGCTGCTGTTGTACTTATACATGTTTTTTTTTTTTAAGTAAAGGCTTACGAATTGGCCTCCGGACTAATGAGTGCGTTTGCTATTCTGCGAAGACGAAGAAACTGCCACGTTTTTTCTTGACTGTACCACGTGGATAATTACCCTCACTGCTTCGGTTCAAATAAAAAACGCCTCCACCCTCCTCGGTGTGTCCTTGGCCTCCGAGAGCCGGCAGGTGGCGAGGGGCAGTCTGACCCCTCCTCCACCCGGTCGCACCAACCGAGGCCCTTAGGCTGTGAAGGCCCCGCCCAGCTCCAGGGTCTCCATTCATTGAACACTGATGATTGACACTTCCTGAGCCCAATGAGTGTTCAGACTCTTCCCAGCTCATCCCACTCCGCCCTGACCCGCTCCGTTATTGGGTTGAGCCCCGCGCAATTGCGGAAATTAGGCCAGTTTTGACCTACAAAAACGACAACTTAATATGGCTTGGCCTAATACTCCACAGAGAATGGTCTTTGGTGTCAACGGCATTTAAAAATTTAACAGCTACTGCCAAAACAGGCCTCCAAAAAGGCTGTATCAATTTACACTTGCGTAGAAATGGAGTACATATATGCCAGCACCCTTGCTGAAATTTGATAGGATCAATCGATTTGTGTTCATTTAATGGTTGAATAACAAATAGCGTCTCGCTGACGTTTTGATCTGCATTGTCCTTATTCACAGTAAGGCTGAGCAGCAGTTCCTGGGTTCACATCTGCCCATTTTTCAATTGGGCTGTTTGTTAATAATTTCTCCCAGTCCTTTATATTTGTTTTAAGGATTTAAAATGCAAATTCGGAGGTGGGAGGGTATAGCTCAGTGACAGAGCGCATGCTCAGCATGCACAAGACCCTAGGTTCAATCCCCAGTACCTCCTTTTAAAAAATATTATAAATAAATAAACCAAATTACCTCCCCCCCAAAAAAAGTTTTAAAATAAAATAAAACGCAAATTCTGCGACTAAATACCTAGGCTCACATCCTGACCCCACCACTTCCTAGCTGTGTGACCTTGGGCAAATTCCTTAACTCTCCCGTTCCCCTTTTATCAACTGCACAGTAAGATATTAATAGTCCTAAAATAAAGCATCTAAAAGGCAGTGATACGCTTTATGTAAATACTCAACAAAGTTACCTGTTACTATTGCTAATTGCTTTTATAATTTCAATCACCATCATACAGAAGAATTTAGCTTTGAGGTAGTCAAATTTATCAGTCTTCTTCAGGGGAGGTTATTTCGTGTCTTGTTAATGCATATCTACTTTACCTAAAGATTATAAAATATTTCCCCAAATCTTCTAATGCTTTTATGAGACTTGGGGCAAGAATCCTTTATAGGTTATAAACACCTTAAACCTGCAGATCTCCTGGGGTGGAGAAGCCTACACCCAGGGGGAAGGCAGGCACCCCTTCACTCCCAGCATCTCCAGATTCACATTTCTGTCACAAGGTGGGAGTAATTAAGGAGCACAGGGCTAAGGGAAGGACGCTATAGGCAGCTACCTGGATTTGAATCCCAACTCTGTGACTTACTAGCTGTATGACCTTCAGCAAGCCCCACAGCCTCTCTGTGCCTCAGGTACGTCATCCGTAAAATGGGCATAATAATAATCCCTGGCTCGAGGGCTTGTTGTGAAGATTAAATGAGTTAATGTTACAAAGCACTTAGAATAGTGGCACATGGTCAGGGTCACATCAGTGTTTGTTAAATACTGTAAATCAATTAACGGAGTCTAGTAGCTTCTCGGTCCCGTGGTGGTGGCGGGGGAGGGTTGTCTGACCACTGCTTCCACCCACCTTCCACCCCACTCTTATAGCTTGATGAGCCCTCTGAGTCATCAGTTTCCTCTATTCTGCAGCCCTGCGGACAGACAGCAGAGTGGGTCTCAGGGCCTTTGCACAGTGACCCAGAAAGGTGAAAAGACTGACCTGAGGTCACCCAGGACAAGCCTGGTCATCTGGCCTCCAAGCCCACTGTCCTTTCCACACGCCTTTTTGGGCTGCCTCTGCAGAGAAGACCCTTCCCTTCATCCAGTCTCAAACACACACACTCACACACACACCTCCCCACCACACACTCATAAACACATCCTTGCATTCACATGCTCGCTCACTCTCATACACACAAACTTCTCCCTCCCTGCAGCTCACTTATCAGGGGCCTTGTAGTAGTAATCCTGCTCACCACGGTAAGAAGCAGGGCATGGAAATGTTGACTCAGCTACCATTATCTGTTCAGTCTAGAAGGTTGTGGGTATTGAGCCGAGAGACTCTCTTTGGCTACAAATATGACTGGGAGAGCAGCACCAGCTGCCGGCCTCAGCTCGGAGATAGGAGTAATTGGAAAAAAACCATGATCTATCATGATCTACTAACTCTTTTGCTCGGTGCCTATTAAAGAAGTTTGTAGAACTGTGTACCCCTTCACACATTTTTGGCTGACATCTAAAATGTTTTTATCGTCAGTTTAAATAGGGGCAAAGGATGTGATTTCTAGCATTCTTGTATTTTTTTTTAACTATATTGTCATCCAAATCCTTAGGGCTGCAGATTGAGTTCATTCAGTTTATGGGAAATGTCCATGCTAGAGGCTAAGGGGCAAAGCCAGTCCTCATTTGCCAAATCAATCAAACAAATCAGACTGGTTGTCTGTAAGAGAGATATTAAACTGTTGGCTCCATTTTTTTTATTGAAATAAATGTGTTGATACCCATCCCTGAGACAACCATCTCATTTATGAATTCTCAGTTATAGATTAATAGTAGACTGTCACACTCCAGCGGGACAGCTAGATAAGGCTTGGCGCCTCACCATCCTGGGTTTGTGTGGCCTGGAGGAAACATCTCCAGTCAGTGTCTACCGATGCTCTCTCTGTCCTGCTCCCGGGGCCTTGTCAGCAGAGGCCTAGCCGCCATGATGGGCCCCTCTGTCCAGCACCCGGGAGATTTTTACATCCCAGGGCAGTGTACCATATTAAAACTCAGAAAGGAGGGAGGGTACAGCTCAGTGGTAGAGCACGTGCTTAGCAAGCACGAGGTTCTGGGTTCAATCTCCAGTACCTCCACTATAATAAATAAGTAAATAAATAAACCTAATTACCTCCCCCCCCCGCAAACAAACAAAACTCAGAAAAGGGGAGAGATGTTTGGCACTTTTTCCTGCCAAAAGTGGTGGGCAGGGGATTATTATTTTTCTGTCTGGGTTTTTTGTTGTTGTTGTTGTTGTTTTTGGTAGGGGAAGGTAATTAGGTATATTTCTTTATTTTTAGAGGAGGTACTGGGGATTGAACCCAGGACCTCATGCATGCTAAGCATGCTCTCTACCATTTGAGCTGTAGCTTCCTCAAGTGGACAGGTGATTATTAAAGGGGAGGTGGGAAAGAAGAACCAGAGGCTTGTTCT